>NW_026526765.1:8756176-8946176 GCF_024362965.1 Panthera pardus
CGGCGATACTGCCCTGTTCCAGAGACCTACACGATGACACCACTGTGCTGTGCCCCACAGAGTTATCGAGGCTGGGCCACATCACCAGGCTTATCCGCCTTTTCTCCCAGTCATTGTGAAAGAACCAACCAGAACACCGCTAAGACCCCTCTAGAATTCTCTCTGCTCCTAACTTCTCATCCACATCTAGGAAAACCTGGGCCAGGAACCTCTCCATTACTTTCTTTTTACTTTTTCCATTACCTTCCTTTTAAAGGCACTCTGTCCTTGACATGCCAACCTGCCTCAGAGAATCCCATAGTCTTGTTTGTTAATATCTTTGCTGATACACCCCTGAAAGACAGTCTCATACAGTGGTTCTTGACTGAAGGGATTTTATCATCCAAGGGAACGACTGGCAATGTCTGAAGACATTGTTGGTGGTCACAACCGGGGGGAAGGGGTACTGCTGGCATCTACTGGGTAGAGGACAGGAATGCTGATAACGTCCTACAAGGCACAGGACAGCCCCCACAACAGAGAATTATCTGGCTCAAAATGTCAAGAGTGGCCAGGCTGAGGAACCCTGATCTAGTAGTATATAACAGAGTATTTATTAATGGCATGGAGTACTGAATGGTCAAATGTCAACAAGGAAAGTAAAGGGGAAGCCTAATTCAGAGTTTTAAGTCTGCAAACTCACTAAAAGCAGAAAACCAGCACTTTTTTTTGCTGATGGGATATAGTTCATATGAGAGGCACAGAACTAGGAAGAGAATCTCATTCACTCATGCGTAGTGACAAAGGAGAGTCACTGCACAGAAAGGCATGGCCGTGATTTTGCAGGCTCATGAGACTTATTGCTTGCAGGACATGAAATACCGTGTCTTGGGTCACCAAGCTCCTGGCATACGGTGACGTGAAGCTACAGTGAGACCGAGCGGGAGCCAGCCGGGAGGAGCAAGCAGCCACCGAAATAAGCCGATGGCTGGAAAAGAAATGGTATTAAGCAGCAAAAGAAAAAGTATGGCTCACTAATAAAATGAAAACTGGAAGAAAGAAAGGCGACCCGTGCTATTCTGAAATGAGAACTTAAAAGCATCAGGAATGTCACGAGGGGCAGATCCATCAGTGATAATAAACCAAATCCAAATGTGCCTCGACTGTCGCTGCCATCCAGAGCGATTAGGACAAATTCCGGCTTATGTATCCCAAGCCTTGAACACATGAACTTGGTCTCCACATTTCCCTTTTAAGGATTAATCCCTGAAAAGCGATGAAGGGTGTAGGCGAGACTTCACTACACAAGTTTGTCACAGTTTGCACTAGCTAAAATTCGGAAGCCGCCAAATTTGCTGCTCATCAGGGATTGGTTCCCACACCACGAGCACGTGGGTTCACGCAGCACACGTGGCTGTAGGTGTGTTCCTACCGCGCGATTCTTGGCAGCCTTTCCACGTTCCGCTGGTGACTGCTGGCCAGGACAGAGGTCACGCTGAGGCCAGGGATAAATGAGTGCACAACAGTGCGCAGCTGGAGACAGAGTGGGTGCTGCGCTCACCCCTGTCCTCCGTGGCGTGCCCAGGTGGGCAGCGGGCGCGGCCCCGAGTGCAGGTAACCAGGGGCTGCACCATTTGCCGAGGAATCGCGAACCAAGAAACGAATAAAAAGTGAACTTTTCTTACCATGCGCAGGTAACTCTACACAATATTCCTCCTCCCGGGGGGAGCTCTTGCTGGCCCCCTTAAGCATGCCACTACACCCCCTTTTCCTGAGCGAAGGGAATGCCCGAGGGTCATGGCTTCCCCACAAACATATCACACATCCCGCCTACCGTGCACTTCAGGGGCTAAGGTGACCCAATGCAGACCAAAGAGGGGGTGAGTGGCAGTGATGTATGTGACTTTCAATAGGGCACTCTGCTCTATCCTGTCGACTTTGTGCCATTTCTCCTCCTGGACGGCGGACAGGAAGAGCCACCTTGGACCACGAGGAGGAGGAATTATCCGAAAGAGAAGAACATGACAGATCTAAGAGCCTCCGAAGACTGCAGATGACGGCGGCCAGCAGCTTCGACCTCCACATTACTGGGAAGGACACTTACCTATTCTCAGGACACTTATAAACCCTAAGGACGCCTATAAAGTCTACGGGTTTGGCTGTCTGACATGTGGCCTGACTCATACGCACAGCAGTGTACTTAAAATTGTCTTTTGAAGGGTTAAACAAAGCTGTGCATAAATATGGATAGAAGAAGTTTTGAAAGGATATATGCCTGGTATAAATTCCAATCACAGCTCTGTCTAGGAGGGGGATGGTGGGGGCGGGGTGTCTGTGTTACTTTCATCTCGTGGCTTATTACTATTTTATTTCTGTATAATTTACATGTTATGCGTGCACATATATACCGGTATATTTATGTTTGTTCATAATTAACATCCGTTTTGGCCAAGATAAGGAGAAACTTATTTAAAATTCAAATCTCCAACGTGATCTAACTTAGCAGTGAAATTCGTTTGTGTGCTTTGGGATACTGACCACTATTTAGCGTCACAGTCTCATTCCTGTGCATCTGTCACATCTGTGTGATGCAGTGGGCAATGTGTCACGCTCATGGAGAAGTGACACCAGATAGCAAGTCCTGAAAATCCCAGCAAACCTTTCAGGTGATGGGGTTTCATGACGTCTCACGCCATTTACGTATGTCATGCGTGAACACCCTCAGAACAAAGCATCGTTGAGTCTGGCGTGATCAAAAGTGTTGCTTCTCCATGGGTACTTTGAGACGCACCCATATCCATTTGTTGACACAAATCCTCAGCTTTTAGATGATCACCACGATACACAATGTTTGTTAGGTTTGGTGGTCCCTACAGATTCAGAACATTGACAAACGTCATAAAATACAGCACTGCCACGAGAAGCCAGAGAGCAGTTTGGACCAAAAGTGGAGAGAGAAGGTCCATGGAATACCCTTGGCTCGGCAGCGGCTCCTGGAGCCCAAGTGTCACCGGGAAAGAAATGGATGTGACTGGGACAAGTCACAGGTTTCAATGTCTACTTGACACGAGGGGTAGAGGCTGCTGCGGACCCCAGACCGAGCATCACTCAGCACAGCTGGTTCTGGGTGTTGGGCTAGAAATGGACAGAAACCGGACGTGCCCAGTCCCCTGCCTCAGCAGATCCACTCTCCATGGGCGTCAACAACTGTACATAACTCACAATGTGACTGGCACGAGGGGGGGGAGTTTAAATAAAGCCATGTGCAAGTAGATTAGAAGATGGGTAACTTTTTACTTGGAAGAAGTCCTGAAAGAGCGGAAGAGATGTTTTTATTTGACCTTAAAGGATAGTCGTCCAAGCAGTGGACGGAGGGGAGGGGAAGACCGCAGAGGAGGAGCACGAGCGAAAGGTTAGAGGCTGGCCTGTGGGACAAAGGATGGGCAGGTGGGAGCCCCTGGAGGTTCCTCCAAGACATGCCCATCGTCATGGGGAACAAAAGAAGGCATTCAAGATTTTACACGGAATCCCGTTACTATCGCTTTGGCGTACAAAACAGCATGGTGGTATCATGAGTGAAACTTCTTGCTGGCCCATGCATTTGACATCTACAGCGTAAGAAAGAAGTGAACAGGAGCTTAAATTGACCACAGAGCACTAGACCGTGAAACAAAGATGACCGGGAGAGGGAACATGAGCACGTGAGAAGAGGCTCAGAATCATCTTTGAATTGTCAGAGGTCTATGTCCTCACCCACGTGGATACATCTATATCCACGTGAATAAAACATTCACAAGGGATATTCCAACAGAAGGGAGAAGTTTTGACTTCTAGGTCATCTTGCTTGTCTTGTTTTTTTGTTTCTGGTTTTGTTTTTTTCCCCCTCAGCGGTTTCTCTGCAGTGTCAAGTTCACACTGAGTGGGGTCTTGAAGCCTCAGGTCTGCTCTGGCCAGCAGCCAGCGGTATCCTGTGACTTCAAGTCCATTTTCGAGGACCACTAACCCCAGGACATCATCCCGGGAAGTTTGGCCATCTCCCAAATTGGAAAACAAAAGATGCTTATTTCTACAAAAGGTGGGAAAGTAAATACACCGATTTTGTCTACTTGCATTTCCCTGGATCCCAATCTCTGGATTGCCCGTCCTGCCCCACCGTGCCCAGCTGCTGGCACAGAGCCCTGCTGGAGAAGGTGGAGCCCCTGCCAGGTGACATGTGCCTTTGGGCACGTGATGTGTACATTGTTTGGTGGGGCGGGGGTAGGGTTCTGCCCGAAAAGGGCTAGAGAGACCAGCAATTTCTTATAATCTGGCAACACGCACTGAACCCAGAGTCAGAAATTAATAAATTTGCAAAGCCCTTTCGGACCAGAAGATGATGCCCAGAAATGTTAACTACTTCTACCCTCAGGAGCTCATGGTGTGATGGTTCCAGTATGATTCAACAGCAGCCATTTCTTGAAAGAAGAGCATGAATGAAGCATATCTTTGTACCCTACATCTTCTTGAATTATTTCAATTAAGTATCCGAAGGATAAAGTTTCTGAGATTTTTTATTATAACTAAATCTGACCTTCATAGTGTCAGAGAATTTTCCTAAGGTATAGAATAACAATGCTAGAGGTAAGATCAACATAAATTCTGGGATATAGCAAAGCCCCAGAGGCAATCATTAAACCAATTATGATTTTTATCACTTTGGCTTCCTCGTAAAATCTCTGGTTTCTCTGTCCTGGGCAGTATCTGTTGCAGATTAGACAAACTTTCCTTGTACCTTTCTCTGGTGTCTCAAATGGAAGAAGGAAAACAAATACATTCTTATAAGCAAACACTGACTTAATCACTTCGTGCTTTTCAAAATATTATTTTCTAGATGGCATTTGAAAAGATTATAAATGTAATCCCTGTTCGAAAATTTGTAAATACAAAAGTACGAAACAATCAGTAGCCTTTGTCTTTGATGTTACTGTACTTTCCCTAGAAATACATACATGTATATATACAAATACAAATATATATAAATATATAATAATGAATGTATTATATATAAATAATAAAAATATATACATATGTATTTTATATTTGCATGTGATACACTTTTTTGCAAACCTGGCCAGGTTTTATCAACATCATACGTATCTCTATATACACTCCCATTTTTATGTCATTTTCCTCCACTTTGTATTCCATATGCTCTCTTGTCACTACATAGTCTTTGAAAACTCGACTTCATGAGCAACAGATTCCAGACACTGGATATCTGACAATCATTAAAGCTGTAAACCTACAACTTTCTGGAAGCTTCTAGATGAGTTACACCAGTCTGCAGGCTCTGAAGGTAACCTTCTGTTCTGGTGTTAGCAAGGATGGGGATCCTTTGTCCTAGCCAGACCCGAGGACATTTCCATTTCTCACCTTGCGGCAACCAGTTAACAGTGATGAATTAGGGCCTTGGTTCCTCCTCTCACTAGAGGCAGCTGGCATTTAATTCCTTTAGACGACTTGGAATGGCTGCCTGGTTTCCCCAAGTGCAAAGCACATTCCTCAAGAAGCAAGGTTTCCCTGTTGAGACCCAGACTGGTGCATATGCCCATCCTTCCCAGCAGGTGGCGCCATCTAGACTCAGTTCTCTCCTGGGGACCAGTCACCAGGCTGGGGGCCAACTGGATGTGAGGGCGTCTTCCTATCCCTCTTCTTCATGCCAGATGCTGGTGCTCTCCTCCCCATCTCCAGACCTTTCAGCTGTGCCTCCCTTCCATCCGTTTTAAATGGAAGATGGCTTCTACTTTTGGCTGTTTTTTCTACTTTTGACTGAACTTGACAAAACATCCTAAATGACTTTCAAACAACCATAATTATTATCTGTTTACACCCTCACTAAAATGTTTCATAAGATACTTTTATTATGTGAGAGCACAGTTCAAAGTCTTTTACGTAACTATCACTTGACTGAAACCATGGCTTTGATGTTTCTTCATAAGCAACAATGTTCTGTATTCTAACATGGCTGTTTCAGCAAAACTTTCTTAAAGAAATCCTTTTTGTCTCCTTGAAAATATTGTGAGAAAAAGATGGGACAAATGACCCTTATAAATTTTCACTTAGACTTTTGGCAAAAATGATAAAAGTGCTTTAATCTCTTCATCTTACTCAACTTAGAAAATGGCTCATTGATGTCGTAAAATATGGTTAGAAGTACAACATTCTAAGGTGGGAAATTGCTCATCATAAGGTTCCGTGACGCAGCTCACAGCGTGAAAGGAGGGATGTGGTTGGGAATATTTTCTTCTGACTCCTGAACTCTCTGGACCCAATCAATGCCTAATGTCACCTGTCACTTGAAAGGCTTCAAGCCACGTGAGCACACATTGGCAGCGTTAGAAAAAGGGTTCAGGGTCTGAGGCCGACTCTTACTAACGGGACACCAATGGCAGATGCAGGGACCATCAGAAGGATGGTTCAGAATCCAAAAAAGCACTGAAGACAAAACCTTGAAATCAGAGTGAATTCAATCTCAGTTCAAAGTTTTTTGTTTTTGTTTTTTACACCAAGGCTCATGCATTAGTACAATTGCCCAAATCTGCCTTCCAAAGTTGCCTGGGCCCATCCAGGAGGTTCTGAGTCTGTAGGTGGTGGGTAAGACCTGGGGGATTACGATCACCTGACAGATTGGCAAGCACCACATTCCTGCCCATATGCCATTCTTCTTTTCAACCTTTATTATGCTCATTCACTTTCCAGGATAAAGCAGTAAAGGGACGGGGCCCCATGGTATACAGTATTGCAGAAGGAAAGCATGAGAAGGACCCATTATACCTTTGTTAGGCCATGTTTCGCTTGTACGATAATGGAAAGGGTCAGAAGCATTATGGTCTGGCCCCCTTAAGTACTGGGTTGGAAAACTGAGGTATCCAATACTGTTTGCCATAATTCCTGGCACAGTTCAATAAACACCTGCTAGCTAACCACTGCATTCCCCTGAGGGGAGATTTTAAGAAGTATGGCTCAATCCTCTTAAAAGGCTCCTGCAATTCAGGGAGAAGGTGGACACAGAGCACAGGAGAGAAAGCAGGGTTGGGAGCGTCTCAGAGCAGCAGATCACCATCGAAAAGGCCAGCAGCACGTATTTTTAGGTTACAGGTGTGTTTATGCTGGAATGTACAGATCTAGAGGCTGTAGATGTGTCTGGAGCGGCCGTCAAGGGCCACAAAGAGCAAGAGAACTAGAACCTAAAAAATGTGAACACTGATGCATTCAAGTTAAATTTATGAATGATGTTTAAGAATGCATTCCCATGAATCCTTCCTCCAAACAAAATAGCGCCTATAACCCTTACTCAAAGCAAAATGATTTTGAGAACACTTTAAAAAATGATGGGCTCTGATCTAAACAGATACTTTTGCATATTTATTTTGAATTAGAACCTGCTAAGAGACAGTGTTGGGAGTTCTGTCCTGCTTTCTTAGTTGTTCACTCTGGAAGACAGTCAGATCTTGGGTCTGTATGACCGTTAGCAGCTGGGATATGACCACAGTGTCCAGGGGAAGGCTGGACTCATGATCACTGTCCAGGAGAGATGAAGAAACCTCAGTAGTAGGGGTTTCTGGCCGCAGCTATGACTCACACTACTCCCTCAGCTGGTGGGGGGCCGATGGGTGAGGGTTCCGTCTTCCAGAGGCTCCGGGAGAAAAGGCTGGAGACTATCTTGATTCCATCAAGGCCAAGAGCGGCTTCCTATTGGCCATTACCTCAGTGCAGGCAGCCTACTTACAGCCGCCCAAGGTAAATCTCCATCATTTTGGAGACACCTCTCCAGCTGCTCAGCTTTCTGAATTTATCAGAATTGTCCCCCAAGGCCAAGCTTCCAATGCCATTCTGTTGGAGAACTGGGAATCTGAGCCCCCATTTCTAACAATAAATGCAAGAGCACATATCAAAACGTTTCAAAACATGCAGTAAAATATGTGTTGGCGGCTTAGCTTCTCTTCCTAGATCACACCTACAGTGTACCTGTGGAACACCTGCAAAGCACCCTCCTGTCCCTGGCCGGGACCTCCATCGAGGTACGAATCAACACACAGAAGAATCGGTGCCCGGGCTGGACTCTCCAAGCTGGTACCTCAGAGCCTGCCTGGGACTGACGTGACTCTCTTTGGCAAAGTTCCTATGTCGAGTGGGCTGCAGGATGTGGGGGAAGTTATTCGATGTCCCCCTGTCAGACGCCCCCCCCCCCAACGGGAACACTGTGCAGATGTGTTAATGATTTTAGCCTGCGTTGAAAGTACAGAGCCCCGTACGTGTATACGCAGAAGAAGTATTAATGTTGTAATTAGGGGAGGGGATAATTGTGTGGAGCTGCAGAGTCGCCAGCATTACCTGATCCTGGGATTTCTTTTTCTTCTTCTTCTTGCCCCAGCACCCGGAACTCTCTGCATCTTTGCCGTTGGCCTCACCACAGAGAAGCCCGTCCAGCTCATCTGTGCCCATGTGCTGTCCCTGAGACGTTTCTGCTGCTAGCCGGTATGACAGGTTCCTTAAGATGCACACACAGTTTTCAACGGTCTGGAGAACCCAAAACAAACAAACAAACAAAAAAAAAAAAAAAAAGGAAAGGAAAAGAAACAAAGGAGGAATGAATAAAAACTAACCAGCATCCCTCCTCCACCCAGGAAAGCGGGTCATTTCCACATTCCTGATCCTTTCTGGATACATTTAGCTGTCGGCTCCTAAAGGCGCCCTTGATGGTCGCAGTGGAAAGAATTCAGAGAAGCCCGAGAAGGTCTTGAAACCTTTCCTTATCCAAAGTAGCTCCTTTTATAAGCAGTTGTCATTGTGGTTGTTTTTGTTTTTGTTTTTTTTTTAATTGGCAAGTTGGCTAACATACAGTGTAGTCTTGGCTTCAGGAGTAGATTCCCGTGATTCAACACTTACATGCAACCCAGTGCTCATCCCAACAAGTGTCCTCCTCAATGCCCATCACCCATTTCCCCTGCCCCCATCAACTCTCAGTTTGTTCTCTGTATTTAAGAGTCTCTTATGGTTATATAAGCAGCTGCCATTGTTGGTTGACGTTCACTAATGAGTGGGGAAGAATCCACAATCTCCAGAGGTCTCGGATGGTGGCCCGCTCACAGGCCACTCCCCTCTGGGGACCAGGGCTCGGCATCACCGAGAATATGGATACTCACGTTTCCATCAGCTCCGGGAGGGAGACACTACTATCTGCCATCCACCAGGGCCCTTTCTGGTAGTAAAATGAGGTAGGAGATATAAAGCTGGGGGGGTCCTAGACAAGCCATGTGCTGGGATCAGCTGGGGGCATAAATGTTTCCATGCTACCGATTTGTTTTGAGGTGGCTGGTGCTCCTGTTTTCTTAGCATAGGCATTCGACGGTGCTTGAGGACACAGGTGCAGCTGAACACCTTAAGGCCCTTGGTCTCTGCTGCCTTGTGACTTGGGACGATACACCCAACATCTCTCTGAGTCAATTCCCTCCTCTGTCAGATGCTCGGAATGGTACCCACGTCTTAGCTTGCTGTGAGGATCAGGTGAGCTAGAGTATGTGTGTGCTGTAGGCTGAATGCCTCCCCTGCCAAGATGTCCGCATTAATCTCTGGAAGCTCTGAATATGTTAGGTTCCGAGGCCAAGGGGAATGGAGGTGGCAGACAGAATTAATCAGCTGACCTTCTGTTAGGGAGATTGTCCCGGATTATCCTGGGGGGCCCATGTAACCATGAGGGTCTTAGAAGCGAGAGAGGGTGCAGAACAGGTGTGAAAAGGCGTGACCTCTCATTGCTGCCTGTGAAAATGGAGGAAGGGGCCACAAGCCAGGGAACTGTGGGCACCTGTAGAAGCTGGAAAAGACGAGGAAACAGACTCTCCCCGGCGCCTCCAGAAGGAATGCGGCCCTGGCGACACTTTTATTTTAGCCCAACAAGACCCACGTGGGACTCCTGGCCTGTGAAACGGTGAGATAATAAATATGCGTTGTTTCCAGCCACCGTGTTTGTGGCGATCTATTCCAGCAACAGTAGGAAACCAACCTAGTGTGTACGTACTGAAGACAGTGCCTGCCCACGGAGAATGCTGTATGAGAGTTCGTACCGTGAACAATGGTGCACACAGCACGCTTGGGAGTCCAGAGCATGGGGCCCAGAGCCGCCAGTCTAGGTGTGAGCTCTGGCTCTACCATTTCATGGGCTGTGTGACCTTGGGCAAAGTGCTTAATCTCTCTGTGCTTCCATTTCCTCCCAAAGACCCTTCCTGCCAAAGATCATCACCTTGGAGAACAGGTTTCACACATAAATTTGGGAGGACACATACACTCAGGCCACTGCACGGACCTTTTGACCTTTGTTCCGAATTTGACGAACAGTGGGAAGAAGAAAAATGCACCCAATTCAAAAAATAATGGTGGGGAAAAAAACTGAACTGAGCTAAGTTTTATTTTTAAAAGCATGCCAATTTGGCTATGGTTTCTCAGGCACCTGCTGTGTGCACCAGCATTCAAGGCAGGGAACGTGGTTCCATTTCACAGACGAGAGGGACCAGACCCGTAGTCGTCGGGGACTCACAGCAGATTGGGCCACTTCTTCCTAGTCCTGGGCCCAGCCTGGAAGGGATGGGGCTAAGTGCTCCCCTCCCACGACAGGGATCTGGTTAAAGGAAGCATACATCTTTGACTTGACTACTGGGCGTGTGACAATCAACCAGGAAAACTGGTTTTCAGAATGTATCTCGGGAGCCTTTGCTCCATTCTAGACCTTTCTTGTCAGCTTTTCAAGGTTTCACGGCTGCTAATCCCACAGGCTTTAAGCCAACTTGATTTTCTATTTCAAGCATCCTCTCAGCATCAAAAAAAGGAACCGGCATGAAAGCAGGTAAACACAGGACGATGCATGAAAGAAAGAAAAGTCTCTCCCTGAAAGGGAAATGTTATGGCATAAGTCAGAACGATTTTTAAATCAGCTCAAACTGATTTTTTCCCTTACATCAAAGACTTGGGAGAATCAACTTCTTTCTCATCCTGCTGCTCATGTTCCCTGGGGGCATCTCCGTGCCTCTGTTTAACAAATGACTACTGGGGAACACAGCCACAGTTTTGAGAAATGCTTTATGATCTACCTGTGGCTGGGGGATGGTCTGGGAGAAGCCGGAGGGAGGGAGAAAGTGGGGTTGACAGAGGGGTGGGGGTGCAGAGGAAAAGATGGGGCGAGGGAGACACAGAGGCTGAACTCATCCCTCTAGCTCAGCTTGGTGTGGGAGGGCCACCCATTCAAGCTCTTTCCTCGAAAGCAGGGGGACAGGGGACAGAAAAACAGGCAGCCACCGTCCTTCTTTGGGACGCCAGCAGAAGGCATGTGGCAGCTGGTGGCGCTGCTCTTGACATGCACTGCTGTCAACAGAGCTTCTGGCGGCTCCTCGTGGTCACCAGGGTCATTTTGACGCCTTATTTTCTATGGCAAAGGGCTAATTTGGAAGTTGTCCATAGACTGCTGAACCGTATGTTACCCATTCAACAAACTGTCCCAGTCACAGGAGCCGAGCTGAGAGCCAGTGTGGATTCCGGTCTCTAGGATTCCATTAGCTTTGCTGGCCGTAAAGAGAATGTGCACTCACCTCCCTCCTCTATCCTGTCACCGTGAAAGCTCAGAGGTGAGCAGACAGAGGGCTGAGTGGCACACTGCGGGACCATAATACGTTAGGACTCTCTGGCACGTTCTGGCTGGCAAAACACTGCTAAGTAACTTGTGGAGTCTGATCCTTTCAGAAGCTACGGCGATCTTCCTTGTCACAAAGTCGGGGTCCCCGGGTCCAATTCCATAATCAGCAGGAGGGTGGGGGCAAATCTACCCAAGCCTGGTGCTCTAGCTGCTGCATCAGAAATAGCCGTGTCTTATGATTCCCGCCTTTAATACTCCCAGGGATTCTAGGGTCCTCTTTTGAAGAGAATGTGGACATTAAAAGAGGTGATCTCCAGTGTCTCCCAGGAGTCTGACACGTCAGGAGAAAGGGGTGGGGCCTCACAGCACTTCGTTTTGGGGCCGTGCTGCTAGAGACTACCTTCCCACCAGTGTGGGCATGGGCGGTTGGCCAAAGCAAGGGGCTGTTGACCCTTATTTTCAACTGCAAGGCCGAGACAATATTAAGCTCTTTTGGCATCCGTTACAGTAAGAGGCTCAGCGTCCCGATGCTGTAGCCTTTCTTGCTCTGAACATTAAGACCCGCCGCACTGAAGCCTTAGTGAATCTCCTTTGGCAGCTCTTTTAAAAATCGCCTATTGTGTTAACGGACATCTGTAAATCCTCAAGACATCTTGACTGGTCACGTTTTTAGGGACTTCGTTTTCCTATCAATGATATTAAAAGTTCTAAAATGGCCATTAACAGTGTTTACAAAAGGGGACGATTACATCTAGAGTCCATCATACTCCATTTCGAAACTGAGGAGCACTTCACGGTAAGCTGATGGATGCAAGCGTAAGTCAGTGGCGGCGATCAGGTGACAAACTGTGTTCACAACTGCGGTAAACTAGTACTCAAAGGATGGGAATCCCAGAAGGCGGATCATGCCTCCACCACAGGGAGTAGGTCTCAGGTATCAGCAATTTCCTACATTTCTCAGTGGCTCCACTGTGCAGTCAAGGTTGAGAACCCCTCGCTAGGTCATTCCCCACGCCAGCCGGTAACCAAAGGGATCAAACCACTCGTACCTGTTCTTTATGGGACTTTACAACTAAATTACATTACATCGTGTTTCTGATGAGAGTCCTTGTCAAAGCTGTATCTACTAAGGTGGGCTCTCAGTCCAGGCCACACGTCGAATCACCTGATGAACTTCTAAGGAACAAAACTCTGAGATCAGAGGTAGACGTTCAGAGTCAGAGGGCTGTGATGGGGTCTAGGCACGTGTATTTACTAAGCAGTCCTAATTCTAACGAAGAGCTGGCATTAAAAGCCATGGGATTAAGGACCAGGACCAGGACCAATTTTGCTCCCTCTGTGGGACATCTGGCAATATCTTGGGGACATTTTGGTTTGTCCCAGCTATGAAGCTGCTGGCATCTAGGGGGTAGAGCCCAGGAATGCTGCTCAACATCCTATAATGCACAGGGTGGCCCCCAAACACTGAATTATCCAGCCCCAAATGTCCATGGTGTGGCTCTAGAGAAGTTCTCGTTATGGTCTCGCATTTGTCACGTGGACTCATCAGTAGAGTCTGTGTTTACATTTGTCACACGGACTGCTTTAAAAGCATCATTAGAGTCTGTGTTTACATCGGGACATTATTACTTTACAGTTTTACATTCAGAATGAATCGAAACTAATCAAAAGACAAACTGAGGCGAAACAAAATACCTCCAACACTGGAAAAGCCCACCCGACTCTATTTTGGTTTGTGAACTCAAACACTGAAGAGACTCTGATGATTAACATATCACCAGCCTCGTTTATTTAGCATTTTTAAAGCAGTTATTTACCTTCATTGGGCACTTTTTTAAAAAATTTAAAAAAAATTTTAATGTTTATGTTTGAGAGAGATAGACAGAGTGGGTGAGGGGAGGGGGCGGGGCAAAAAGAGAGGGAGACACAGAATCTGAAGCAGGCTCCAGGCTCTGAGCCATCTGCACAGAACCTGACACGGGGCTCGAACCCACAAACCAGGGGATCAGGACCTGAGCCACAGTCTGACACTCAACCAGCTGAGCCACCCAGGTGCCCCTTCATCAGGTACTTTTAAAATGGCATTTGAACAACTAACATTTGTAAAAAGCTAACTGGTAAGAATATAGAGTTATTCGAAGCTCAGGTAGTTTTAATAGGTCTCTTTCTTTTAAAAGCAGATTTCAAAAAAATAAAACTGGAAGCTTGTGGGTAATGTAGCATGGAAAAGTTGATACACTCATCCCGTCTGAGTAACTTAAAACAATCCACGTTTTTTATTTATTCGTTGTTGAGACTTAGGTGTCTAGTTCTAGGCTAGGATTATTAGAAGCCATCAAGAAAATGTAGGATTCCTACGGGGAGACCACGATAGATTTCAGAGTGAAGGTATTAGGCACAGCATTAGCTCTCCGTCGTTGTTAGCCGTTGCTTAGTCCCTTGGGCATCTTTATTGACTAAGATGTTTAATCTATGCAAACACAACAAACCTTGCTGTCGATCTCACTGCTCCCCAGTGCAGACTGGATCACGTAGAGCAGCGCATCTGTGAGCCCGTCGCATTCCCGCATCCTCCTGCGGGCCTCCTCTCCGGCTGAACTGACATTCCTGCAAAAGCAAAAGGGCACGTCAGCTACCTCCCTGTGGTCCCCAAAAGAACCTTTCTCCCACGCGCAACTCCAGAATGTTTACCGAGAACACGGTTTTAAATAGTAGGGAGGGTTTCCACAAATACATCGTAGAACTGGGTAAGTCATAGGTATCTGCATCATAACTTGTGCAAAGGAGACTCAGAGTTCTGAACATGTCATCTGTGAGGGTCCCGTGGCCGCGGAGAATGGGGGCTCTTGGAAAGTCTTTAAGGTTTACTTCACTGACAGCTGACAAGGGAATCAAGCTCTGTGATTCAAAGGCCTCTTCTTGGAGAAATTTGCGAGAGCGTTTTTCAAAGACGGAGCTTCTGACTTACTGAAATATTTTAGAGATCTAATTTCGCCTGCTTCAAAAATATACCTACATTGGCCCTACCAGAAGTAAACTTCTAGAAATTTATTCTGGGCGCATGGGTAGGGGGTTCTGTGAAAATTTAATCACCGGGATGCCCATGGGCACCTTTTATGGGCAGGCGTGGCCCAAGTTCCTTCCTGCACCAGCACAAGCTGAGCTTAAGCCAACAGAAGGGGCGGACAGTCAGGGAACAGGCGGCTGGGAAGCAGTGAGATCTTCCACTTCTACAAAAGACATGAGAAAAGCTCAGTCAAGGGTGAGTCTTTGGGGTGCTTTTAGTGACCGCACCACCTGAGAGTACATTCTTCCTCTCCTACCCCTGGTTAGGATTTGGTTCAGGCGGAGAATTTCTGTGGCAAGTCGTGGACAACACAGCCTGTTGGAGGGATGCTGGAGGTGAGTGAAGGGAAGGTATAAAGGAACTGAGGGAATTTAGCGACCACGGGAAGAGTGATCTCTCGAGAGTGATCCCAGTAGGCCAGTGGCTCTCAAACTCGGCTAATATCAGAATCACCCGGCGGAGACTGTTGGCCCCACTCTGGAGTCTTGGGTGGCATCAGATAACTTCCTATTTGGTGACGCCAAAGCGGAGAACCACCGCGCTGACTCTGGCTCTAGGGAGAGGGTCTGGTCGGGAAAGGCACCCTCTCTGCTGACTGCTGATGGCTGCCACATGGCAGATCCCAAGGATCTGTGGCCCTGGACAGAGCCCGCAGGAGGCACCGAACAGGATGAATCTCACGCCCACGTTGTAACTGACGGAGGCATTCCCATTTCATTTTCAAAATGTCCTTCGAGGTTACTTTTCATTCTGTTTTACAGATGAGAACCCTGAGAGAGCTGCCCAAGGCCACAGAGGGAGGAGTTAGTGGAGGGGCTGGGATTGAACCCAGTCTATGAGGAGAGGAAGGCAAGGCCTTCAGGCTTGATGCACAACATGGATATAATACTTTTTTTTTAGGAACGAAAATAAAATAGGGCCGACACTAAAATGCTAACGGCTAAAATGCTATTGAACATAAATGTTTTCTTCGATATCTAGAAGGTTCTGGAGGATGTGTTTAATGCGGATCTCTCCGCATTTTAATCTAAGACTGGGAAAGGTTATTCAATTCAAATTAGTATTTTTGGCATTTGCTCATCTTAAAATATAAACAAAATTTCTCAGTTCCTCAGATAATATAACTAGGCAAATAGTGACAGCATTTTTAGGAAAAGTGTCAGGACTCCCTCTTGGGGTGGCCAACCCTCACTTCTGGATCTCGGAGAGGGAGGAAGAGCCAAAATTTCTGCAGGAAGAAGTGGTGAGAGCTTTGCTGGTATTACTCTAAACGAGAAAGACGGCCTTTGTGACAGAGCAGTTTTAGACCACTCCTCCTTGAAATGGTTTTCACCAGGTCAGGCTTTGAGGCTGTTAGAGTAATAGGCTTGTCAAAAATCCCAATCAGACCTCTTTGGCCAGAAGAATGCTGGATGGCAGTGTGCCTGTGTGTTTTAAATCTTGCACCTATACTCTGAAGAGGTTGTTTTTCCAAAGAGAGAACGATGGAATGTAGTCTTGAAAGTGCCTGAGGGTAGCTCTGTACACCCTAGTCTGAAGTCTTCTGCCCTCTTCCAATGAATGCTCAGTCTTGCCCTTGAGTAGCTTTATGGTGAGGGCAGACTGCCTCCTCATTCACAAA
Source organism: Panthera pardus (assembly GCF_024362965.1). Lineage (NCBI taxonomy): Eukaryota > Metazoa > Chordata > Mammalia > Carnivora > Felidae > Panthera > Panthera pardus. Next base: position 8,772,506 of record NW_026526765.1, read on the forward strand.
TACACTTCATAATGATCAGCCTATTTTCAGTGGTAATCAATGGACAGGGCAACCTGGGAAAGATCATGAATTATCAATCAGTCAACATTATAGTTGTGAATATTAATCTAAGCAGTATCCTTTATTCTCGTTTTTCTTTGATTCTAGTCTACTCTCCTCCAAAATTAAAAAAACAACAACTTACTAACTGGCTGCTATATTAGAATGTATAGGATATTGTGGGGTGCCTGGCTGGCTCAGTCAGTAAAGTATGCCACTCTTGATCTTGGGGTTGTGAGTTTGAACCCCACATTGGGTGTAGAGATTACTTACAAATAAAATCTTTAAAAAATGTGTAAGATATTGAGAAATGAGATGACTAATAAGTTGGGTCCCTGTAGAGAAGGGGAAATGAATGGGACACACACACACACACACGCGCGCACACACACACACACACACACACACACATATAATCACACACATATAAACACACATGTAAACACACATATACAAACACACCTCTATGATACGGAGGGGAAGAGGGAGTTACCACAGTGTCTTCAGGTATGATGATGCTCAATACATATTTTTAAACAGAATGAGGTGTGCACATGTCTCTTAATCAATGGGGAACAGTGTCCTACAACCCTCTGGGGGGTGAGTTGGCTTTTAAGCCACTACTCCTAAATGAGGGAAACACATCAGAAAAGCACCCCTGGCTTTTCACTCTGGAGGAGAGGAGAGTTTCCTGTTTCTCCTTTCCCCCCACAAAACAAGATCTACTATATCGTGCATGCTTCACTATTTAAAAATTTTTAAAAAACCAACAACATTTTGTGTGTGTAGCAATTAACTAATCATGGTCCTAAGGAAGGGACAATGAGCCCGTGTCCAACCTACAAAGTTCCACCCTCCTGTTGCACTTGAAACCACCTTCTGCCCATCTTGACCGAGGTGATTTTCACGTCTGATGGGAAACCGGTACAGCAAATTTCTATGCATAAACATGACATTCAAACAAATACTGATGGATTATTTGTAAAACAAGCACAAAGATCGCATGACAGCTATGCCTTAGAAATAATCTTTATAGTCTTGATTGAACTGTCAGTTGACATGTCATTTGGAGATTTCTGCTTAAAGTAGGTTCTATAATCTTTTTATCTAATTGATAAAAACGAAACTTTTTATTTCTTACAATGAAAAGGTACAAAATCTCTTACAATCTCTGTTATTCAACTGTAACGAGTTAAGCTGCTTTATTTCCCCTCTCTTCAGTGCTGTTTGACATGCTGTTTCTCTTAGTTTCCATCACTCACTGAGCTTATGTAAAACAAATTCAATATACAGAGCCCTCATAGGATCCAAAGAGGCACTTGTAATGCACGTTCAAAGGAACGCAACCAGCATTTCACATGAAAGACTTCATTTTATGTGCCTCCACTTCAAGATGGTCAGGATATGAACAGGGAAACTGCAGAGAAAACCAATGGATGAGATTTTCAGCAATTAGTCTGTTTGAAACGAGCCCTCTCTTCTCTACACTCTCTTTGCTCTTTGAATCTCTCTTAACCATCACCACTGACTTTGTATTAGAATTATTTAGGCTGTGACCTTACTGCTGCATCGGAACCTTCTGGAGGGTAGAAGGCATGTTGCTGTCATTTGTATGCTCAGCATACAGCTGAGTGCCCAACACAACCTAGGTGCTCAGAGCAAGGTGGCTATTACTCGTGCATTCAGCCCTCCCATCGGACAGTCACTCGTGTGACTGATTTACCTCCGTGCGCCGTACTCACTGGACAATATTGGATGTCTGCTTCGTCAAGAATACAGGCTTCTTACACTGTGGCTTGTGCCCTGCCACTACAACCCCCATCCTGGATTATTCAGAGCAGGCTCAATTTGGGAAGGAAGAAAAAGACAACAACAGCTGAACATAACTAAACAAGTTTGAGATATGAGCTTTCTTATGACTGTTGACAATACTGATCAGACACACGGAGTGCTGGAGAGAACGGCACAATTTTGTCGCCTGGAGACAATCAGGTATCCCCGAGCCATAGCTCTCTTCACCCCCAGCTTGCAGGAAGAGTTTGGCATTGATCCCATGAACTGTGAGAACTGAAATCAAGAGTCGGATGCTTAACTGAATGAGCCACCTAGGTGCCCCTTCACAAACTTTTAGCAAAACAAGGGACCAGCTTGTTGCCTTCTTCTCATTTGATAACTTCAACAAAGGTGGACCCTTTCGTGCACCTGGCATGGCCTCGTAGCTGGGGCTACCTAGGCGTGGAGGCACGTGCCTTGCCTTGGTCTGCTCATCCATAGTGCGCCGATGGGAGCATCTGGCATCACCCGATCGTGTGGTGATACGGCCAAATGCTCAGGGCCTGGTATGGAGTCTACGAAGGAAATGTTAAGTGTTCTAGCTGCTTGTCGCCCAGAGACCCCCATCCAAGAGGGAGAGAGACACTAGGCGGGGAGCTGCAGGAAGCACCTGGAACATGTACTGCAAGCCTGCAGAGAGGATGAGGGGTGTGCAGAGGGTAGAATGGAAGGTTTCCTGGCAACAATGACACCCTCATTTTGAAAATTTTCATTACTGCTTTTTTAAAAATCTGAAACTATTGTAAAGGTATTCAAACCCTGGGGGAAATACATCAGTAAAAGCGAACATCCTTACTCTCTCTTCTCCCCCTCATCCTTCTGTCCAAGGAAATCACTGTCACCATTTGACATTTATCGTTCAAGGTTATTTTCTACTCATACCAATAAACTGTGTAGGTATGCTTTTGCTTTTTACCATAGTGGTTTGTAAAGCACCTTGCTTGCTTTTATGCATTAAAAGCCTACCATAGCCTCTTTTCACGGTAATACCTACCTATGCACCCTATTCATGGAACAACTTTGGGCATTCCGTGGATAATTATATGATGATTTATAACCTAAAAAGTTATTACCCTATTAATGCACATACAAGTTATTTTTAATTTTTTACAGCAATAAGTAACATTGAACTGAAATTTGGAGGAGTTATGGATTTTGTGAGATACAGTCTATGGAACTAGAAGAAAGGCTAACAGATAGATCAGTTCAAAGCAACGAACTAACCCACCTTGACTGGGTATCGACTCTGCTCCACACCTAATGCCATGTCTTGGAATAAAAAGAACACCTGGCCCTTGACCTTGGGAGCTCCGTCTAGCAGGCAAGCAGAAACATATCTGATGTGCCTAGATCTGATATCATCGGTATGAAAACAGAGGTATGAAGGATTTGGGAACCTATCTCCCTTGGAAGTAATGCCTAGATGTGTCTGGAAAAGAAACATAGGCTGAGTTGGATGGAGGTTTTACTACTCACCTTTAAGTTGTAATTAAAATCTTTGCTGAGGTTGTAATTCTTTTCTTTTAATTTTTCGATGTTTATTTATTTTAGAGAGAGAGAGAGAGAGAGAGAGCACGAGTAGGGGAGGGGAAGAGAGAGAGGGAGACACAGAATCCAAAGCAGGTTCCAGGCTCTGAGCCATCAGCACAGAGCCCGATGGGGGACTCAAACTCACAAACTGCAAAATCATGACCTGAGCCGAAGTCGGACACTTAACCGGCTGAGCCACCCAGGCACCCCGCTGAGGTTGTAATTCTATAAATGTGGACATCAATTGTTTTCCTTAACATTTGCTGCTGCAAGTCATAGGTTCTTAAGAAATAAGAGGCCGGAGTATGATAAACGTGTGTCATCAAGAAAGCATTTTATGCATATTTCATGGAATGTACCTTCAAATTTGAAGGGCAAGGCTTAACCTACACATAACAGGCTTAGGGGTGGCTCCAGGTGACCAGACTGCGGAAATGCTAACCAAGCACAACCACGCAGAGGTGGGGTCTCCAGGCCACCACTCCTGGCATTAACAGAGGATAGGACCTGTAGGGACAGGTAGCAGTCTGTGGCAAATGCCAATTCTGGTGTATACGTCTCCATTTTTACTAAGCCTGGTATGCTATGCCAGCCCCTTGTGTTCAATAAAACCACGGGGGGCTCATGGTTCACCAAGGTGAATCATGCTGATGCTCTTTTGCCAAACCACATTACCTGTGCTAAGTCCTGTTTGATTGACACCTAGCTGCCCAGTAGCCCAGCCAGGCTGCTCTGAACGCCGGCTAGTGTACCACCAGTGGCTCTCCTGCCTGTTGTGGCTCTGCAGAAATGTGCCGTTTGTGACATCTGGGGGTGCCTGGGGGGGGGCTCCATCGGTTAAGCGTCCGGCTCTTGATTTTGGCTCAGGTCATGATCTCAGGGTTCATGGGTTCTAGCCGCGCATCAGGCTCTGTGCTCACAGTGCGGAGCCTGCTTTGTGGCCCGTCTCCTCTCTCTCTCTCTCCCAAAAATACATAAGTGTTAAAAAAAAAAATTAAAACCATTTGTGACACTTGGCCAATAACCAAGAGGGAACCAAAGCAAGCCTCCTCTGACCTGCCTGGTGAATTCATTCAAGGGGCGTTTCCAATGTTGACTTTCTCGGACGTCTTACCCAGAGAGCAGAGCCAAGGATGACAGAAGATAAATCCCTTGCCTTGAAATCTAATGGGGATTGCTGGGCTGGATTTCTAAGCTGCTGTGATCCAGTAGTCTATTTCATTTTCTATTTCTCCCCTTCCTGAGCTGGCATCTCTCTCACTATCATCCTATGCCTGTCACACCAGTGTTTGTTGGGAGAAGATGACCTATGTCTTTGATATCGCAGGACCACAAGGGGAGGAGAATCGTTCCCCAGGAGCTGTACTTCACGGATGACACCTGATTTAGATGCTGCTGATTTTAGACCTTTGGGTCGACCTTTAGGACTTGGAGATGATGCTGTCCTGGGATGAGACCCTAGGATGGGATGAACGTATGTGGGATGGATGTGAATCTTTGGGGCCCAGAGGGAGGACTATGGTAGGCCAAATAATGTCCCCCCCAAATGTTTATGTCCTAATGCCTGGAACCTGTGACTAGGTTACTTCACATGGAAAAAGGGACTTTGCAGATGGAATTATGGTTAGGGACTTTATAATATCCCAAATGATCCCTGTGGACCCAATGAGCATGAAGAGCAGGGAGGATTCCCTGGCTGGTGTCAGCGGAGCGGCACAGAAGCAAGAGTCAGAGAGGTCTCAAGCATGAGGCTTCAAGTCCCCATTGCTGGTTCTGACAGAGGGGGCCACATGCTAAGTTGTGAGAGAGGCTGTCAGCTCTCAGCTGATAGCCAGCAAGGAAACGGGGACCTCGGTCCCACAGCCACAAGGAATTCGATCCTGGACACAGCCTGAAGAAGCTTGGAAAAATCTTCTCCCAAGAGCCATTAATAAGGAGCACAACACTGTGGTTTTGAACTGGTAAGGATAGTGTCAGACTTCTAGCTCACAGAAACGGGAGGATAATAAATTGGCGTTGTCCTCAGTCCCTAAGTTTGTGGTAACTTGTTACAGCAGCATAGGAAACCAAGAAAGGGCATTAGTTTGTTTTACTCAAGGGTAAATGAAATTCTTCTCAACACCAACCATATATATTTCCCACCCCACCCTTTTCCTGGAAAACTGCTTCTCTGTAGTGGGTTCACGCAAGTTTCAAGAAGATATTTCTCAATGATCAAATAATTGTATTGTCTTGACCAAGACCAAAATGCCACCTATATATGGAAATCAGGGGCTCCTGGGTGGCTCCGTTGGTTAAGCATCTGACTTTGGCTCAGGTCGTGATCTCACGCTTCCTGAGTTCACGCCTCGCATTGGGCTCTGTGCTGACAGCTCAGAGCCTGGAGCCTGCTTTGGATTCTGTGTCTCCCTCTCTCTCTGCTCCTCCTTCGCTCATGCTCTGTCTGTCAAAAATAAATAGACGTGAAAATGCACACACAAAAGAAAATAAAAATTCTTCCTTGGGGCATGCGTGTAGGGGAGGGGGCGAGGGGGTGACATATAAGGCACGTGCCCTCAACTATGCAAGGCCAGGAGATGTTTTATCTACCTCAGAGCAGACAAAAGCCCTCTGTGTAAGAAGCACTGATGTGACGCACTTTTTGAAGTGATGACGCACTTTTTGGGACAAAAGTACTTGTTTTGCCCTATCCCTGATCTGATTAGCCACGAGATAAGCTACCAGACACGTGGGCATCAGCTTGGTCCAGACGGCTCTCGTGCTTGGTTGATACCTTTTACTTCTTCTTCTTTTTTGTTTTTTTAAGTCATTTTTTGAGACAGAGAGAGCGCAAGTGGGGGAGGGGCAGAGGGAGAGGGAGAGAATACCAAGCAGGACCCGTGCCCGTCAGCATAGAGCCAGATGCGGGGCTCAAACCCACGCACCGTGAGATCATGACCTGAGCTGAAATCAAGAGTCAGATGTTCAACCGACTGAGCCACCCAGGCGCCTCATACACCTTTTACTTCAGCTGGTCTCTTACTGCGGAAGAGGCTCCTGAAAACCTCAGTCTTCACAGCTTCCAGTGAACAGAGAGTGGAGTGGTTGGCATTCTCTCCTGGGGGGATAGTGAGTATGTGGGATCCTAAGGGAGAGAAATGGGCAATGTCCTGGCTCTGTTTGAGTGAAGTCTGTAGTGGGGTCTTAAGTGAATTTCTGGAACCTTATCTGCAACGCCAACCTTAAGTGCCAAATGGTATGAAAGGTCAAGTTTCCTGTGCTGGGCCCAAGTAGGGTGTTCCTAGGAAACCTTTCACACGCTGAAGTGTGTAAAGCAAAGAAGCAATTATCGTTAATTTACAGGAAAACAATTCTGAGGATTCCCAGACCCTGAAATCTCCTCTCTTAGGCTTTTCTGATACCTGAGGGCACATCGCTAACAGATGCACAAAATACATGAAGACAGAGCCCAGATGCTCACAGACACGGTTCGAAGTTCTGGGCGCTGGATGCCAGGACGCTGGCCGTGGTTCGCAGGGAAGGAGCTGGGTGGGGCCGTTCTTGCTGCTCTGGATCCCTGCCTCGGTCCCAGCTCTCTGCAAAACCAGCGTGGGACAGGTTTTGCTTCTCACCCTTTTCCCCATAAAAGCAAAAGTCCTCTTTGGATTTCCTTCAGTTTGTGAAAACAGCTACTCGTGTAGGTTTTTTGCAAAAGCAAAGTGGCATGATTGAAACTTTTGACAACTGAGGGACACCTGTATTAAGATTAGCCACACCTCTGTTCATTTTTATTTGGTACAAGTAACAGAAGGCTGAATTTATTTGAAAAGCTCTTGACTTCTCTTTACACATATGTGTTTCTCTTTTTAAGTTTCTTTTTAATTTGATTGATTTTTTTTTAAGAGAGAGAGCACAAGTGGGGGGAGAGGGGCAGAGGGAAAGAGAGAGAATCTCAAGCAGGTGCCACACTCAGTGTGGAACCTGAGGCAGGGCTTGATCCCACAACGCTGGGATCCCACAGCCTGAGCCGAAATCACGAGTCTGACGTTTAAATGACTGAGCCACCCCGGCGCCCCTAGGCTTACTTGTTTCTTAAGGTGGCACCTTCATTACAGCCAAGTCAGAACGATTTCCAGAGAAATAAATTTCCCTTTTTATTTTTTGTCTTTTCTTCTTCTTCTTCTTCTTTTTTTTAAGATTAGCACAAGTCTTGCTTTTGGATTCCTCCTATGCACCTTACTGTCTTCTCGCAAGGAAGGCAATCTCTTTATAAATCAGGACAGTGAGGGCTCGGTAATTGCTTTGTAGAGCTGCAGGGACAGAATGCTTCAGTGGCCTAAAGACCAACTGCCTACCGGGCTGGCAGCGAACACTGAGGCTGAGCTGTCCTCAGGGCGGTGGTCCCTCCGCATTGACACCCCAGCCACCCTCATGAACGTAAGCCAGCAGAGAGAGACGGACAGGCTCCTCTTCTGTCGACGATTGAACACCGTCCCTGTTAAGAATGCCCAGATCCCCGCCTTCCGGAGTTGGCCATGCAGCAGGGCGCACTGTTGCAAAGAAGCCCACGGCAGAACCAGAAGTACCTGAGTTGAAAGACACCTATGGCTGGCAAGTACTACCCAGGGTTTTAGCTTCGTGATTCCAATTAAAATTGATGGACGCCACAGAGTTAACTGCTCTAGGAAACGTCTGCCGCCAGGGTCCTGTTGGGCGGAATGACGAGGAAATCCCAGGGAAAAAAGGCGAGCGGCTAAAACCGTTAACCGTGAACCTAAACGCGCCTGCGGTCCTTTGTGGTCCACGCACATCCCGTGGTCGTTCTGTCACTTGCACGCGGGCGTGAGCGGCGCTCACTTCACTGTGCCCTGACTTTGTAGCTACCGAGCCACACGGCTAGCTTGGAGCACCGCCACGTGGCCCCACCTCCTGGGCCGAGGCCCAGCTCCGCCGTGTTCCACGAACGCCTGAAACATGTCACTCTGGCACGTCTGTGGCAGGCTCTCTGTGCGGACTCAGGACCAGGGAGCATCTCACGTTGCGAGCCCCACGCCCGACCTCGGTCCTGGTTCCTCTGCTTGCCATGGAGGGGGCCTTCCGTGGAGAGTACCCACTGGCACCACCATCGGCCACGGCAGACACACCCACGGAACAAAACCGGCCGCCAGCCACGGCCCCACTACAAAGCCAACGGCGAAAAGGAAATATCCGCTCAGAATGCAAACTAAGTTACAAAACGAATTAAAAACCAGTGTTTTCTTCTTCTTCTTCTTTTTTTTTTTACTAGCCCAAATTACTCCTTATCGACCAGGCACAACTGAGTGTAAGTCACAAAACCTGAGCTTTAAAAATACATACACTATAAAAAAAATAAATTAAAAATTAAAAAAAAAATTAAAAAAATAAAAAATAAAAATACATACAATATATTAATATGCTGGGAAACCCTGCAAACTGGAAATGCAATATTCACTTCACCAACAGGTGGCTTTCAGGCAAGTGAGCACCGTGGCTACATAAATGAGGAGCCAGGCCAAGGCCATCCAATTCCTTGTATTTTGAGATCTCTGTCTTCTCAGAAGTAGGAGAACAAATCTGATTGATAAGGGATTATAGGTAATGGGTTACTTGCCTTTTAAATGTCAGATTGTGGGTTTGAAGACTTTCAAGATTTGGCATTATGTTCCGGACTATTAATAGCTATTATTAAATTAGCCCTTTAAACCTTCGTTTCAATTCATCACCTAATTCCTTATATGCACTCATGTAATCTTTCAATTTACTTACTTGTGGGAAAATTTTAACAAATCGTACTTCAAAGATTTATTAAAGCTGGGAATGAACGTGATTTCTAAAAGTTCACTTATCTAGATGAAGAGTTGTCCTCAAGGTGCATTTTCTGTTTTCATGATTGCTTTGATCACTCACTGATACCTTATTGGGTTCCAATAATAACAACCAAAAATCTGAAAGTATCTCCAGGGGAAAGAACTGCATTTATTCTTGTGTCTCATCCCCTCCCCGTTTCCACCCCCATCATGTTCTTGTAATTCCCTGCCCCCCGCACCCGGTGTTTTATTCTGGGTATTCACTGTTGGGTTGGGACCAGCAGCATTTCTCTGAGTTGACTGTTCACGATTCTTGCCCAGCAAGTTAGGGTGAGTGATCAGAACAGGCAGCCACAGGGTAAGGAAGAGAGAAGAGTCCATTCCTATTACCCCACTGCTCCAGGCTGTCTGCCTATGGTAACCATCCCTCTCCACGTGTGTGTGTGTGTGTGTGTGTGTGTCTTCTTAAATTTTTCTTTGGGAAAAGTCTCCTTAAATTTATGGCCAAATTGCTAATAAAAATAGTCCCTGGATCAAAACAGCTCCAGGCTCCTTGTGTGCAAAGGGAAAGGAAGGGATTAAAAAATAAAAAAGCACCTTTCTTTTAATCTCTTAAAAATGCTCCCATCTCTCCTAACTGCTGTCCGAACAACTTAGAAGTTTTGACAACTCACTGAGTAGTTTTCTACTTGGGCCAAAGAACATGATAAATGATAAAAAAAAAAAAAATGAAAACAAAACAAAACGCAGACTCCAATTACTTCGGCCAGAGATGCTTGTGTAGTTCTAGCTAGGTGAAACAAACAAACAGCCAATCTGTGCTTGGCCAAAGATGAATTAAAATGGCAGAGGGTGTCTGTGGACAGCTCTCTTCTCTCCTTGTTTTGAAAGGAAAGGATCTAGTGTGGGGGTGATGAGTGACCAGAGCAAAAAACGATAGGAATACACATAAACTTCTATGAGAAAAAAATATACAGAGAGCTCAGTAAACTAAGATCATCTGGCCTGTTTATTTTCTGAAAAGGAGAAGAGCATATACTTATTCTTAATTATTGAAATATGTTTTTACATTTTGAAGGAAATTCCTGGAAGACTTACTGAAAAAGTGGGTGCCAGCTTCTGGAAAAAGAAGCCGCTTAGGCATTGGCCTTAATCGCAATTTAGGAAAAATTGGAAAAGTCAAAGCTGTTTGAAGAGTCTTTGCATTTTAAAACCAAGGCTGCTTAGTGCCTATGAATCTATAGTTTAATTGTCTGCCTCCATTGTTGTCAGGACTGGACTTTTTCTTTGTGGTGGAAGGGAGAATTTGAAAGATGTCCCTTCAAGATTCCTGGTCTGGAGTTGTTCAGCCGAACACTAATCTAGGCACTGCAGTGAAGGAGTTTTGCAGGTGGCATTAAGGTGCTGATCAGTGACCTTAGGATAAAGGAAATGATCCTGGATTATGCTGCTGGGTCCTATGTCATCACATGGGTCCTTAAAAGCAGAAGGGTCGGTCTAAAGATGTGGCTGAAGAGAGAACAGAGAGATGAGGGAAGAGATCCTGATTCTCGGACATTACTGGCTTCGCAGGATGACAGAAGGGGCCATGAACCGGGGAATGAGGTGGCCACGAGAAGCCGAGAACATCTCCTAGGCAACAGCCAACAAAGAAGTACCGTCCTCCGTCTACAACTGTAAGAAACTGAATTTGGCCAACCGTCCGATTGACCCAGGAAGCAGCTTATTCCCAGAATTTCCTGAGAAAAGCCTGCTGGCAGAGACCTTGATTTCGAACTAGCGAGACCCTGAGCAGAGAAACCAGCCATGCCCCCTGCACTTCCGACGGAAACCACATTCAAGCCGTGCTAACACTACGTTTGTGGTAACTGCTATGGCGGCAGTGGAGAAACTACATTTGTACATTCACGTAAGACAATTACGGCCTCCCTGTGATATTTTTCCATCAACGCTCATTTTTAATTTTTCTGAAGTATTTCAAAACTTTCAGATAAAGTGTTTGCATCTTTCAAATGAAGGTGTTTTTAGATGCTCTGAGTGACAAGACAAAATGTGGTCGTTAGGACTTTTAGCTGCCTCTCGTTGCAGGTATGGTAGGCGGAATGAGATTCTCCCCGACTCCAGGTAGCCTGAGACTGACCGTTCTTGGTTTACTACTACCAGATGGCTTGTGCTTAACACGAGCGTCGGATAACGGCACCGCTGGGTATACCACTTTCTTTTACTGCTTTAGCCGTGAAGGGAGTAATGTTTCAAAACTCCAAGAATTATAATGCTGCGTTGGAAGGTCACCTAACAAAGACACTTCGAGGAGCCTCAGAGCATCATTAAAACCAGGGCACAAGTTGGCCGCGAAGAGTTTAGTTTCATTGTTGATCCTTGTCACCCTAAATATGCACTGGAATCAAAGCGTTCTCCCCGGTTATGGGACTGGGGTTACTCTCTTTGATGTCGGGCAAGTGTTAAGGTTTAAACGCCATGCACTTAACCAGCGCGGTGGATACCCTGAGAATAAGTAGAAAACAAAAAGGAAGAGTCGTGTCTCCACCATCGGCCCAGGGAGCACACGGCGTGCTGGCTTCACTGCTCTTTGTGAATGATGGCAGTTCTTGAAGCTCCGGAAGAGACTACATAAAATGATTTCTCAGGCGAAATGTCAAGGCATCAGTGCACCATGAAAATAATCTGGAATGCATAGTCTAGCAACTCCAGGTTTTTCTGAAGCTCACCCTAATACAGTTACTCTTATTATCAATACTTTTTTATGTGCGAATATGGAAAGCTTTGGAGGTCTGTTCATCAGTGAAGAAAAAATAGTTTTGGAAAAGACGGAGTAGAATTAGTTGGTTTTTGCACAAGACAGAGGCAGAAAGAGGATCCTTCTATGTTAGATAAACTGCTACCAGACCAGTAGATCCGGTGATCAAACCCGATATTTCCAACAATCCACTATTTTGCCAAAATGCTCCCAGGAATACAACGTACTGTTTTAAGTTTAATCACAAATACTCACCATGGAGTACTTTTTGCAGAATGTACTAAAAATCAAACGTGCCGTGTTAGCTCACTGCGGTGCCAGAGAAACTCTGAACTGCTGCAGTCTTAGAATGTTCTTCTCACCTTCTCCATGTGGACACACCTGCAGGACCATGTGCTGGTGCCTGGCACTCTCCCGTCGGCCCCAGCATTGTGACATGAGACACGGTGGGCTGTGGGTCTTACAGGCAGTCCCGGCCAGCCAGCCTCAGCTTCACCCCTGCTCCCCATCGGAGCTGCGTCACAGAGGGCAGGTGGAGACGACACCCCAAAATGGGTGTCGGTTAGCTTTTTTGATTTGGTTTCTGTGCTGGGTTTTCCTCACTAGGGAGACCCTGAAGTCTACTAGGGATGGACGGGATGAGAATGACAATCAGGGCGACTAGCGACCTTCACAAAGTATATCTGTGGTCACAGTGACCAAGAGAAGCAAAGAAGGAGGAAATTTCAAAGGCGAAAAGGAGATAAGAGCAAAATGGAGGAAAAGAAAAGTATCGCTAATCAGAACCTGCTTTGGGGGTTTCCGTTAAAAGCTATTTTGTTGTGTGCCAAGACACTTTGATCGACTCACTGGACAAACACAGCGTTGCTCACCCTGGACTCAGTCTTTCTCATACACCTACATCCACTCAGTCGGCACACCCAGGCAGCTCTGACCTCAAAGCATCTCCAGAATCGTCCTCCGTAGCTACCGACAGGTCCGTTACTGCCATGTCTTGTCTCTTAATCGAGTCCTTGCGCTTCTGCCCTCATCCCCCACCTCCCAGGGAAGTTCCTGTGGTTCTTCTAAAATGTGCCTCAGCGTATCAGCCCCCCACCCCAAGACTGTCCATTTCACTCAAACTCCAAGTCCCCAGCACGGCACATGCCCAGGACAAGCTTCCCCGTTTTCACTTGGCCAACTTCTACTCATCTTTCCTTCAGGGAGGCTTCCCCTGTCCCCCCGAGCAGGTGAAATCCCTGTGTTCTGTGCTCATTCGAGGTGCACCTGCACATTCTCCCCGACGTGTATTCCTTGCCTGCCGCCCGCTGGCGTTCTGTGCTCAGCTTGCAGAGCATCACATGCTTTGGGGAGTCAGAGGTGGGCAGCTGGCCGGCAAGAAGGCCAGCTGCGGGGTGAACGGGCAGCCAAGCAAGCTGACAAAGCGAGAGCAAACTCAAATTAGGGGAAGGAAAGCCCAGACAGATAGACGCCCGAGGCCAGCTGAGTCTGCAGGCAGCAGGCAGCCCTCAATGGCTCCGCGTCTTCATCCAGGGCCGATCTTGGTCTGTGACCAAATAAATATGCATGGCTGCCTGTGATTGATTTCTTTGCTTGTCAGATAGATGATAACTTGCCAGGATGCAAGGAGACAGAAGGACTGAATGACACCAACACTTATGGACTCCCACCACGGAAGGAAATAAAATTCAAAGCCAGCAACAGAACAGCCTCCTACTGCTTGCTCCTTTTCCAGCCCTACTCCACAGAGAGTTTATAGGCAGATCAGACGACATTCTCATCTCAAGCATGTTAAAGGAATTTCAAGCAAGAGACTCTGCAGTTGAAAGCAATGGGGATTGTTGAAGAGCCTGGGGAGAGGGTTATGAACAGGGAGAAGAACATACCAGAGGTACTGTCACACCTCAACCTCAGCAGGTCCTGATTCGTGTAACATGATGTTTATGAATATTGGCATTCACTTGTAAAGGATGGAAGTATTTGATACTCCAAAAGACAGTCTAGGGGAGTAGAGAAGCTTTTGGTGTCAGACTTCAACTCTGTTATTATCTGCCTGGCCTTGGGCGACACATTAACCTTTCTGACCCTCAGTTTCTCCATCTGTAAAGCGGGCTAACGTTTTGGAAGGATGAGATGAGGCACAGTGTGCAGCACGTAGGAGGCAGACCTATCATCACCCACCGCCCTTTCTTCCCAGACATCTCACGCAGGCACAGGTGCCTGAGCAAAGGACAGAGAGACCTGTTTTAAGACCTGTTCTCTGTTTAAGAACAAAACACGGGAAGATCCTAGGGAGGCGTACAGAAGATTATCATATTAGTTTCTGGAAGAAGGGAACCTCTTCTCCCGGCTTCGTTTTTCCGAGACACTCTCCAGCATTTCCTCTCCCCTCTCACCAGGCTCTCTCCCCTGTATTACTCTGCGCTGGCTGCGTTAGTAACAAAGCACCGCAAACCGAGAGGCTTGAGCAATAGAACTTTGTGCTCTCATAATTCTGGACGGCAGAGGTGTCCACAGGGTTGGTTTCTTCTGAGGTTGTGAGGAAGTCTCTATTCCCCACTCCTCGCCAACCCGAGCTTCCTGTGGTTGGCTATCTTTGGTGTTTCTTGGCTTGGAAAAGCATCGCCCTGATCTCTGCCTTCACCTACACATGGTGTCCTGCCGTATGTGTCTCTGTGTTCAAACTCGTCCTTTCAGTACGGACACCAGTCAGTCATCTTGGATGAGAGCCCACCGTGATGTTCTTAGCTAATGTGCATCTAATGCACATTCTGTACACCAGCAGCCACCTATTTTCAAATAAGGTCGCATTCTGAAGTAAACTGGGAGTTAGGACTTTAAAATACGGATTTGGGGGGTACAACACTTAATCCATAACAGCCCCCAGCAGAAAGAGTGAATTATCTGACTGGGGGGAGGGCGGGCAAAGCTCTGCCATCCTTTTGTTGAGATTTCTCGTTTCGTGGAGCTGATCCACCAACAGAACATCCCAGGACTGGGAGGCAGTGATGTTGGGTATGTCTGTCAGCTCCTCAGATCTCAACTTTTCCCTGGGGCCAGTCTCAAGGTCTACACTGGCAAGGCAGTGCCATCAGTAGATCCTTAGCCTGCTTCTTGGCTGTAGGTAAGAAGGCATGATCTCTGCTCAGCATTCTCAGAGGGAAACAGACTGTCTGGCTTCCATTCACCAGTTTTCTTTGTCTTATTTATCATTTAGTTCTTAACTTAGGACAAAAAAGGGTTATGTTTGTTGGGCCCTCATGTCCTAACATAAGCCCTTAAGGAGGCGTCCGTGAGGCATCGGAGGCTCATGGAGGCTTGTGAAGGGTCGAGAAGGTTTGGGAAGTTGCCAAAGGTTCCAACACCTCTTGCCCGAGTCAAGGCTTGCCTAGTCACGGGAGCCTAGCTCTTCCCACTCAGATGTGTCAGCTGCTGCTTCCCCTCAGGATCCACCTGTTAACCTTCCTTGTGTCCTGGGGCAGGAGGGGTTGAGCAAGTGAGGGTAAGGGTTACTGCAGGAGATGTGGAAAACCTGGGGCTCATCCTTTTGAGCTAAAGAAATGAAAACACTAAGTATGAGCATTATGCACCATGGTTCAGATTTCCTTCTATCCTTTTAGGCTGTAAGTATCATGTCTTATTCATGTTTGCTTCTCGGGTACCTAGCAGAGTCCTGGGAATGTAATAGAAATTCACTGTACGTTTGTGTGGAATGAGAGACGTCATCCATTTTACCAAGGTGTTGATTTGCCAAGATGCTGATCTGCCAAGGTGTTGACTTAGCACCGGACCAAGCAGCCGATGATGAGATGGCTATGGCCGTTCTCATTATTTACAAGTGCGGCAGACGGGCTGCGGTGTTTCATGCTAACAGGCCAACCCTGAGGCAATGACGTCACTGGGCAGTGCTCCACCTGGATTCTGAAAGCCCAGGCCTGCATCTGGGTTCATGGCTTCCCAACATGGGCTCTAGAACCAACTGCTCAACCTTCCTGAGTTTCAGGTTCTTCTTATTTAAAACTGGGGGGGGGGAACCCCATAATAACCTCTCCTTTATAAAGCTGTCATGAGATTTAAGTGGTGATTGGCGGTATTAAGGAGTTTTGTCCACATTTATTATTCCACCGTGCTGATCAATCAATAGTCCAACGGCTTCCTTCAAATGAGGTGGGTGACGAAATCAGTATCATGAGGAACCATGGGCAATGTAAGCAAACTGCAAAGACAAAACCTGCAGACTGTAAGAAAAGGTATGATGGTGAGACTAACTGATGTGGTGGTTTTATTTAGCAGAAATATCACAAAAACCCCACACTGAAAGACAAGTATGTATGTGGCTGTAACCAGGAGGCTAATCTCATGTGGAAACTGGCGATCATGCAAAGGAACATTGTCTCTGTGACCGGGAAGATTTTATTAGTCACCAGGAGAATTGAAAGGTTCCTTGCTTTGGTGAAAATTCATACAGGACAGTTCTGGGTCACACAGAAAAGCAGCCAGGGAAGGGCCACTCACTGGTTGTCTCATTCACTCACTAGTTATCAGGGATCTACCAGGTGCCAGCTATGGCCCTAGGGCTGAGTAATCCAGGATGACAATGACATTATCTTCATGTGGATGAGAATGTAGCTCTCTGGCCTTAAATACACAAGCACATGGGCAGAGATGTCACTTCAAATAGTCAGAAGGTCAGATTAAAAGCTCAGAATGCTTTGTAAAGGCATCAGGGAAGCCCTGATTTATATGGCAAGAGAAAGTGCTGGGGAAAGTCTCTCTGGATAGAGGACACTTTTAAGCTGAGATCTGAAGGGAGAGGATAAAGTCTTTCAGGTGCTGGAAGTCACATGCAAAGGTCCCGAGGTCACAAAGACCACGGTGTATAAAGCAATAGAAAGAAGGCCAGTACTGCAAACACAGTGAGGGCAGAGGGGCCCAGCTCAGGGCTGGAGACTCAGGGGATCTGTCCAACTTTGCCCACATTGCTGCAGTGAGTTGATATCAGTCCTCAGAGTTTTAAAGCAAAAGCATAACATTCACACAGTACCTTCCTTCTAAGGACTCATGCAGAGTGATATAAAGACAAATGGCCTTAATAATCTAGCAGGCAGAGAGAAAACTTCTCTGGAAAAAAAGGACGCAAGAAAAGGCAAATAATCTGAGAAAAAGAAAACAATCTGGGGCAGAAAATGTAATGCAGAGAAATGCACATGAAATGAGTAGGGCTATGGAAAACCCTTTGCTCCTTAAAAAGTTATATATACAAGTACCACATGATTCAGCAGTCCCTGCTGTTCCTCAGTGCATACCCCAGAGAACTGAACACAGGTACTCAAACCAATACCTGTGCATGCACGTTAACAGCAGCATTAGTCACAGGAGACAAAGGGTGGCCACAGCCCAAATGTTTATCGACGGTCTATACCACAATGTGGTATATCCATACAAGGGAATATTACTCTGCTCTAAAAAGGAATCTACATCACAGATGAACCTTGAAAGCGTTATGCTAAGTGAAAGAAGCCACTCGCAAAAGACTGTTAGTGCACGATTCCTTTCCAATGTAATATCCAGAAGAGGTAAATTCATAAAGACAGAATGCAAATTGGTGGCTGCCAGGGCCGCAGGAGGGAGAATGTGGAGTGACTGCCTAATAGGTACAGAATTTCCTTTGGGGGAAATGAAAATATTTTGGAACTAGATAGAAGTGGTTGCACCAAGTTGTGAATGTACTAAATGCCACTGAATTGTTCACTGTAAAAAAAAATTTTTTTTTAATGTTTTTTAATTTATTTTTGAGAGAGAGAGAGACAGAGCATGAGCAGGGGAGGGGCAGAGAGAGGGGGAGACACAGAATCTGAAGCAGGCTCCAGGCTCTGAGCTGTCAGCACAGAGCCCGACGCGGGGCTCGAACTCACGGACTGCGAGATCATACCTGAGCCAAAGTCAGACGCCCAACCGACTGAGCCACCCAGGCACCCCATGAACTGTTCACTTTTAAATGCTTAATTACATGTTATTGAATTTTGCCTGAAAAAAATTTTAAATGACAGATAAAAAAAATAGGGAAGAAAATGCTGGAGATGTGAGGGGCTCATGCTAGAATCAAACAGAAGGTGCCCCTTGGGTGGAGGGACCCATTTGTGCCGGTCAGATTGATCCACAGGTCAGGTTAATCCGATCTCCACGGTTTATTGTGCTTCTCTGGCTTCACCTGAATTAAAGCCTTCAGAGTATAAAAGGTTTCCAAAGAAAGAGGAGGAAGCTCATAGGCCCTAAGAGGTGCGAGGTAAGGGGTTCCCTTTCTCCAACAGCATCCTGGTCCCACTGGCCACATGAGCGCGTGGACCCTCAGCTCTGCCTTTCTGAGCTGCTGTCCCTCCCGGGCCTTTTCCGAAGGTGTCCTTCTAAGCTTGCAGGGGATCCTGGCTAGGTGCTTAAAAGGAAACAACAGCATAATCTGTTTCAATTATCTCCCCTCAAATAGGCATGGGCCCTGAAACATGGTAATAAACCCAGGCACCAATTCCTTTGTGAGCCTATTACGGAAGGTACTGCCTGAAGACACTTGGCTTCATCTGATTTGGGAAGCACCAGCCTCTTAATCTATTTCAGCTGCTTAGGAGTGACAGGGGTCAAGGACAGATGACATCTAATCACGTTTCCTAGCCAGGATGACAGTGCTGCGTGCAGAGGAGAAATAAGTAAGGTTCCTTTATGTTCTAGGAAGAAACTTATCAGTGCTGCTTTCACACATGGTAAGGAGAAGGACCCTTCAGGCCCTATTAGGAGTCTAAGCAAAGGACGAAACCAGTTTTCTGCAAACCATGTAAGCACTCATTCCATGCAAGAGACCATAAACCATGCTTCCCGACAGGCCTTAACAGGACAGGAGGGTTTTTTTCTTATTCGGAATAATTATTTTTTTTGCAATAAGCCCCATTGGCTCCAACCACTTGACCCAAACTTGTACAAAATAGAGAGCTCTTAGAGCCGTAAGTACCCATCACAGTGACAATGCTTTCATTTAGCAGGACCCTCGTTTGTTTATATAAATTAGCCCACAATTACCAATTACATTGTTGGTCCAAAATAAGGTCAGGGAAAATGTAACCCTGGAAAGAACAATGGTCTGGACACAAAAAGTCCAGACAGGACCATTACAGAGAATTATGGGGGATGACTAATCAGCTGGCCTCTTCCTGAGTATTGCCACTCTCACATAAAACCTTTGTGCTAACACAGCTACTTTCTGGTCATAAGTTACCTTAAGAGAAATGTAATTAGTTGTTGGGATTCATTAGCTCCAGTCAGAGCATTCAGGGCACAGCATCTTCCTTGCTGGTTGAGTGCTTGTTAATGGGGAATAATGATGTATTTGTACCTCTACAGGATAATAGTGAAGGACGGAGGAAGGGTTGATCCGAAGTCCTGGCATGCCTGTCCTTTTACTTAGCAGACTGAAAAACTGAAAAAGAATTTATGACACAGGCCAAAAAAAAAAAGGACAGTAGTCTAAAAATCGAATGCTGAAGGTTGTCAATCTGCTGGCCCATGTTGTTACTACCTACTGCTTCTTGTGCTTAAATATTCTGGAGGCAAGAAACTGTAGACCCAGCATGAAATCTAGGTAGGGCTGTTCTTCTCTGCCTAAGGAAAGCATTTGAGGTAGTACTTCCAGAATCTTCTGCCAGCTCAGAACAAGAACTTTCCAATGAGAATGAAGAGATAAAGGTTTTTGTATCTAGTAGCTTTCCCAATTCTCTGTTTCCAGAACACGTAACTTCTTATGAGATGGTTAAAATCTTGCCAGAGAGGTGACCAGGAGCTCTACGACGCAGGGCAGGGAACCGAGTAGTTATTCTATTCACCCCCACCTGCACCTCTGCTTCCTGTGATCCCCACCCTGCCATAGCTCTCTGAGTCAGAGACCCCACTTGTCACCTCTCCCCATCACAGCTCCAAAGGGCGATGGAGAAGAACCCACAGAATGGGCCATCCCAGTCAGCCTTGACCCGCAGCTGTCCATCAAATGCCCTGAAGCAAACATTGATGGCTCCGTGACCAGAGAAAGTCATTAACCCAGTAAAGGGGGACAGTGAGAACAGGATGGAAATTCAAACACTTCCCATTTTTTTATTTCAAAGGGTCCTTTGGTCAACTAAGGGACAAGTGGAACTTACTTCAAATATTCTTGGTCAATTAAAGAACACCCAGACTCAAGAAGAGGAGAACGAGGGGGTTCAGCTCTGCACTCTGGAATTCTACAGGATGGTGGGTGGGAGGCGTGATCTCCGAGCCGGTGCTTTGGAACCACTATTCATGCTCTCACTGGTTATGTTTCTCTTCTCCAAGAGGAATGGGAACTGGAAGCTGGAGGTCTTCACTAACGCCACTGGGTGTGGGCTAGCTTCCACACGTGCTCTGCTTGTCCTCCTGGATCTGTCCCCATCTCTCTGGTTGTTTTGTCACAACTCTGGCAAATGCTGACTTTATTTAGTTTAAAATAAGTGCCACTTGGAAAAGGGAAAGGAGAAATGGTATGAAAATAGATGTGTTAAAATACTGGAGAGGATTAGCATGTAAGTGAAACTGTTTAGTGAACTCTTTCTTCTTCAATTTATGGATAATAGACTTGTTTCTTTGCTTCTCCTCCAGGGAAGCCACTTCTGATGCGATGTAATATAATTTGGGAGGCAGCAGGAGGAAAAATTATATTTTTAATATCAAGAAGTTATGAAGGATTTGAAGAACGATCCAGCTCTGACGACTTGTTTTTTATTTATCAGGGAGTTAACACCCTACAACCCAATGTTTTATAGGGATAAATTTTAAACACCATTGTCTACCAATTGGAGATTAACTAAGCTTTTTTTATTTAATCATTTTTCAAAGGAAGTAATTTGTTCATACTAATGGAAAGGTTTGAATATTCATATTCTAATAGGAAGGATGATTACTCATATCGAAAAGATAAAATTTAACATTTGTTTGTCCTTTTAAAAGAAGCCCACACTTGCAACCAGATTATAAGATAAATAATTCAAAGCAAGTTTTAGTTAGATCCTGGAAATTTTCATAATTAAGTAGATCAAATTTTGCAGAAATAAGTTGTGGAAACTTTAAGAAGGAATAGCATGATGGGATATCTTATATGAAAATTTTCTATTTATGGTGAAATCATTATGCTCTCACTTCTTCTAGCTTGGGAAAAGAAAACAATGTTTGGGGCGAAATGATCCCTATTACTATTTCATGGAACATAAATGCCAGAAAGAACTTTGCAAAATTATGGTTAGTCCTCTGGGGGAGAGCAATGTCTTCTGAAAGAATTAAAAAACGAATTCTTTTCTAGACTTTTCCTAATAGAAAAGATAAGAGAATGCAAAATCCTGAAGAGAGAGAAAGCTTTAAGACTACAGGATTTAACAGCGAGTCAGTTAAAAATAAACAGTTTCTTAAATGTAAAGAAAGAATGGATTAGTAAGAGAGGTAGGTTGCCCATGAAAACGTTGAAAAAAAAAAAAGAATATGGCCTTCTGAGGTATTCTTTAGGAGAGACACGCTCCAGCTTTTCCAGTTCTGGGGCAGCCTAATGGAACTTGGAGGCAATCAGGTTGTCTTAATGACATTATGAATCGCTTTCAATAGCAAACTCCACAGACCGTGCCTATCTGCTCTCTCTTGCAACACCCATGCCTACCATAAGGGCCAAGCACATAGTAAGGACTCAAAAGAACAGATTTTGAGACAATGAAGCTTTCAGTCAATGTAACTAGCTCCTCTTGTTTGGATTCCATATTACCAAGCAATTTTCTGGTTTAATGTGACTTCTTAGTAGCTAGTCTATAGAGAACGAAAGCACTGGTAAAGAATTAGGCTTACGTAACGACCATAAAATTACACCCACTCAAAATCTCTCACTGCAGGAGCATCACTGACTGATGGTCCAGCTGCTGTGCCCTGAGACTCGTACTGTGGTTGCCTTCATACTAAAGCCTCACTCCCCATGGGTGCTTCCAGCCAGTGACCCAGCTCTGCAGCAGTGATAGGGTAAGGCTTGTCTTGGGAGATGTGAGGCTCCTTGGAACAATGAACTGGGATTAAGAACGCTCCAGTGGTCTGGTCGACATCCCCGAAAGTCTAAGACATTTTCACCCACGCAACCAACATTCCTTCCTTCTTTTCTGCTCTCCTTCACTTGGGGTCAGACCTGCTGCATCATGCGTGGTTTGAAGACTCTGTTAAGTTTCTCTGGTTCCCTCTCATTTTCCTCTCTGGTGTTACCCCTAATTAAATATCTTGCATGGACTGCTAATTCTGTCTTGGTGTCTGCTTCTCTTAGGATGTGGGCTGAGCCAGCATCCTAGCCCCAGTGTAAACAAACAAATGTGTTTTGGGGCTGCTCCTTGCCTCTGCCTAATGGAACATGGTGATGTGGGAGGAACCCAGCTGAGGCATCATACGACCCGGGATTTATCTCACCTTTCCCTCTCTTACTAACTGTACGACTTGGGGCAAGCTACTCTTATCCTCATGAGCATTAACTTCTTGATCTGTAAAATGGGATAGGGGATCCTACCTCACTAGATTATTGGGACAACTGTATCAGACAGTGTGCATATTAAAGACACATAAAATCACAATGGGCTTTTAACAGATGTTAAGCCAAAACTAATTTCCTTCTGATATTATTGGAGCTTTAAGGTCCAGTTTCTTGCCAGGCAAGGTCAAAGGCCAGGCCCTGGAGTCTGTGGCATTCAATAGTGATGCCCCACTTGGGGAAGCCTCATTTGGAGATCCCAACTTGGAGACTTATAAGAAGAGGAGATCAGGACACAGAGGCATGTAGGGAAGACCATGTGAGGACAGGGCAAGAAGACGGCCATCTACAAACCAAGGAGAGAAGGCTTGAGAACCACCAGACCTGCTGACATCTTGATCTCAGACTTCTAACTTCCAGGATGGTGAGAAAACACATTTCTGTTGTTTAAGCCGCCCAGTCTGTGGCATTTTGTTACAAAAGCCCCAGCAAGGTAATACTGTATAAACTTGTTAAAACCTATTAATAGCATATAGATCTATTATTATAAAGTAATAAAGTATGAACTTCCCTGATTGGGTGACACGGAGTGAGCTAGAAAGCTGGGGTGCTCCATGGGAGGTGGGAGCCCTCATCACCAAGGGAGCTGCTGAGGTGGGTAGCCCAATTGTTCTCTCTGATGGGGCCCTAATACTCCAAACCTTTTCGGCCACCCAACTTGTTCCCTTCCTTCAAAGAAGACCTTCATTGCTGAGTCATGACTCAACAAAACCATTCACTTTGCATCCATGATAGACCCAGGGATCGGAAGTGGAGAGCTGCTCAGGTGAGGAATAGCCTCTGCTTTGGGGCCAGGTATGGGAACACAAGGCGTGAGTGGGTGAGTGGCTCTCCTCTCTTCATAGCATCCATACAGTCTACGTCATTCCTGTTTTAAGTCCCTGGATAAAGAGTGCTCAGTTCAGCTGCAACACAAGATTAATCTAGAACTCATTATACAAGACTTAAAAAAAAAAAACTGGGGCACCTGGGTGGCTCAGTTGGTTGAGTGTCTGACTCTTGGTTTCGGCTCAAGTCATGATCTTGCAGTTCGTGGGTTCGAGCCCCTCATCAGGCTCTACACTGACAGTGCAGAACCTGCTTGGGATTCTCTCTCTCCTCTCTGCTCCTCCCCTGCTTGCTCTCTCTGTCTTTCTCAAAATAAATAAATAAACTTAAAAAAATAAAAGAAACACTTTTTAAAACAGATTTTTAAAAATTTTTTTACTACATACACTATGCTGAAGTAAGTCAGACAGTGAAAAACAAATGCCATATGATTGCACTTACGTGTGGAATCTAAACAAACAAGTCAAGAACACCAGAAACCAGCTCGTAAATACAGAGAACAAACTGATGGTTGTGAGAGGGGTGGGTGTGGGGGGATGGGCAAAATGGGTGAAGGGGCGTGGGAGGTACACGCTTTCAGTTATGGAATGAGCAAGTCACGGCGACAAAACCATTCTTTTTAATGGTTGAATAATATTGGCAACCAACTGAACCTAGCTTAAAAGTAATGATAATTCCTCCTCTTACCTATGGCTAATGCCAGGGGTAAACCAAATAAAATAAATGTCCTTGGAGCTTTCCAGCCAGAGTGTGGTTATCAGTAGTGTTACTTGGTGAACGGGTTTTCTCAAAGTCACTCCAGAATGAGTGGACCCATGGGACCAAGTGCTCATCCATTAGATGGGTTAAAGTGACCAATCGAGGGTCTGAGTTTAATTATACTCATAAGCAAAGGCTCAGTGCAGCTCCTTTGATGGGCTTAATAACATTCTCGTGTGCACAAAGATAGATGGAAAAATTAGGGTTGCATATTGTTGTCCTTCAGGACAAGATGTTGAAGTGGGAACAGAATAGTAAAAATAAATAAATGACTCAGCGGCTCTAGGAAATGAGCTGTGGAAGTTAGCAAAGCTAGCCTTATGCGAATACTTCGGCTGGAGATAAAGTCCTAACTATGCATGACAAAACGTAACACAGCCAAACAGTATTGGAACGGAGTTGTCTTATTGAGCCGGCAGATTAAATGGTAAAAAAGGACGCTTGGCGAGGCCTCACCTACAGTTCACTCTGAAATGATGATAATGGCCATGACAGGGATCTTTAGGATATTGATCTCTGGTATTTTAAATGGGAAATACAGTCATGTTTCACGCGAAATGCAGAAAGCATTCATCCTGTCCCCAGCTGCAGGAGCCAACTTCCTTAAATGATCCCTAAATGTCATGTGCCCTGCCTGAAAAACCTAGAATGGCTCCTGGCTCCTAGAATAACCCACACAACTTTCAGAAGGTAGTTTAAAGGTTGGAGGAAACGGGAAGTTGGTCCATAAATAGGAGCAGAAAACACAAAAACCAGATCCACGTGTTTCGCGTCTACCCAGTCCAGAGGGTGCATGCGATCCTTCTTTGGTTGAGGCTGGGCAGAGCCCAGTCCCGTCCCAGGGATGTCTGGCCTTGCACCTGAGCTATGGAGGAAGATGGGCTAGAGAACAAACAGCTCCCTATCTGGGGAGTTTGTTCTTGTGCCTGAACACTGTGTGGGGACAGGCAGTGTCTGGGAGTCAGCTATCATTTCCCCCTCCCTTGGCTGTGTTCTCTGGTGGCTCCCTGGATTTGTAGGCCCCCGCTGGTTACTTACTAGTGTGACTGTAGAGGTTCTGATGGTGCCAGAATAAGGTACCACCCACACTGGGCATGGGGCGTGGGGCTTAACACAACAGAAACTTTTTCTATCACAGTTTGAGAGGTTAGAAGTCCAAAATCAAGGCGTCAGCAGGGCCATGCTCCCTCTTGAAGACTCTGGGGAAGAACCCTTCTTTGCGTTTTTCTCATTTCTCATGGCTTTCAGCCATGCTCGAAAGTCCTTGGCTTTTCCCTGTATCGCCTCAATCTCTGCCTCTGTCTTCACGTGGCCTCCTCCTCTGTGTCTATGCCCTCTTATGAAGACACCATCGGGGCACGTGGGTGGCTCAGTCAGTTAAGCGTCCGACTCTTGATTTCAGCTCAGGTCATGACCTTGCAGTTCACGAGTTCAAGCCCCTTGTCAGGCTCTGTCCTGACAGTGTGGAGCTGGTTTGGGATTCTCTCTGTCCCTCTCTCTCTGCCCCTCCCCAGCATGCGTGCTCTCTCTCTCTCAACTTCAAATTAAATAAATAAAACAAACAAACAAACACCATCCATTGGATTCAGGCCCACCCTAATTCAGTATGACCTCATCTTAATTTAAATAGTTTTACCCGCAAAGACCCTATTTCCAAATAGGGTCACATTCTGAGGTTCCTGGTAGACATAGCTTTTGGTGGAGGGGGGGGACACACTTATTTAACCCATTACAACGATCTCAGCTACAACGAGCTTGTCCTCGGGTGGGGCCAGTCTGACATTCACTTTTCAGCAACCAGGCTGTGGTTGGGCAATACACGTTATAGTTGAAGCTGATCATTTCGGCCCAAGTTAGGAAAAGTATTTGATTATATGCGGTACAATGAAACAATCCTCACGCAGAACTGAATCTCTTTCAAGGTCTGACTTGCCTAACTTAGGCCAAAGGAAAGCCATTTCCTGGAGGACTCCTTCATCATCAAGTGAAGAAAAAGCTAATCCAACAGCTTCATGCATACTTACAACCTAAGCCATACCTAACGTTTTACCACATTCACTTTAGGCCATATTTGAAAATGGTTTTTACCAAACAGTAAAGCTTAAATTGGGCAGTACTGGAGCAAAAGACAAACATCATAAAAGAGGAAGGAGCAAGGAAGAGGGGGAGCGTTAGTGTGTGTCCAGGGTGGGGGCTGGAAGAAGGATGCTGGCAGAGACGCAGTCCGACCCCCACTAATCACCGGCCGCCATGAGCCCCACAATCTAGCCGCCATCATTCTTATCAACTCGCTCCTTCAACAAAATTTAAGAGATTTTTTTTTTCCATTTCTATCCTCTTTCCTCAGTGACAGATGGATACTTCAGGAACAAATAGAGATCTGCTTTTGAAAAATTCCATTTCCTACCCCAAAATGAATTTTAAATGGAAAAGGACTAAGGGCATTAACTTTTCATTTTATATGTCATATGTGCTTAAATTTTTGCTATGTCAACACGATATGACATCTTTCCGTGAAGATTTACCGTACCTTTTGAGAGAAGGCAAAGGCAAGAGTCTCTTCTCTTTAGAACACTCCCCATGAGTATGGCCCCTGCTGCAGGCTGGTGGGGCGTGTGGATACCACTAGGTATCGGTACATCTGCTGCCAAAGAGAAGTCTTGAGAAGCTGGACAGAGTTTATTAAGAATGTACACAATTATCTAAGGTTTGAACAGTGTTAGCGGTCCAGATTTTAGCTTAGGAAGGCATAGGCTTTCCCCGCCCCTCCTCCCCACCTTAAATTTCACTCTGATAAGCTTTGGAACATTTAAGAGTGGTACAATTTGCATATATAATATATTTTTTTCTTTCTGAAAAATGAAAAGATGATGTCTTTTAGAATAGCAATTACTTAAATGCCTAACCTCGGCTTCCCACTCTGAAATGACACAAACAAATTTGAATCCTGCTAGGAACAAAAATTAAGAACACTGCTCTCCATCAGTGACCTGATAAATGTACTTTTACCCACCATCAAAGCTCCTACTGGGGTCAAAGGCCACCCAGGTTAGGAAATACTATCCTGGAAAAAGAGTGGGGCCATCAGTAAAAGAGAATCAAGCCATCAGTAAAAGAATGAAGGAGCCTGAGTACTGGGAAAATAATGTCAACCTTGTTTTCTAGGGTATGTCTTAAAATACAGTCTTATGTTTTTAAAAAAGGCATCCATTGCTCTGACTAATTGCCTAAATTAAGATTTAAGGTGGAGGTGGCGGGAAGGGGCTGACGTGAGGCTCCATGACTAACTGTCCATGTTGCTTCCCACTCCATACTGGCAGCCTTGGGAGGGAAGAATGGGAAGTAGGAAAGGAGAAGGAGGAGGAAGACAGTTGGTAATTTGGATGGGTGTTGGCTGAGATGATGCCATTCAGTGGATGTCCAGAAGCAAATTAAAGGAGCCAACACAAAGGAGAGCGAGTCCATCCGCCAACTGGGTGCTCCGTGGGTTGCGAGGCTCTGAGCACAGATGTGCTCCTGGCACTTCACAGGACATTGTATTTCCTCTCTGTGTGGCACAGCGGGAGCAGGCTGGCCCGGGAGTCAGGATGTGAGTGCAGGTACTAGCTTCCCGACCAACTGACCATAGGCTATTGAACTTATAATAAATACGAGAATAAACAATGTATTTGAAGTAGAAGTTTCTGGTCCCTGGAAGATGGGGATTTTATGAATCAAAATGTTCATTTTCAAAGTCAAAACCTTACCTCTATCGACACTGTATAAAATTATCCGATAAACATGTTGCCAGGTCAAACCTCGGAATGAACGAACGCACACGCACACGCACTCACACAGCTCCATTCTTCCAATTTCTCAAGAATTCATGAGAAAGGAGAGTTTCCATTCCAACTCAGTATCAGGGAAAATATCACCCGAGGGCAGATAGCTGAATTAAATTTAACTGACATCCCACATATCAAAAATACTTAAACAGTGACTCATGTGCCTTGCTACTTGTAATTTTTTTTTTTAATTCCAAGTGTTGTTTGATAATGAATGGTAATGGGAAAATCACACTCTCAAAATAAGTTTATAAAATGTATAATTATGAAAAGGACTGAATTATATGGAACCCCTGATCCTTAAAAGGTTGTGGAGGGTTTCTAGAAGTTGAACTCTATAAAAGCAAATAACTGAAAAAAATCTTAATATAATCGGATGGTCCTCAACAATGCCTTAGTTTTAAAAATGATTCCCTAACAAGGAATAAGATCTAAAACAGGAAGACAGTAAGAAATCTTTTGTGCATATTTTACATTATTTTTTAAGGTTACTAATTTTCTTTGCCTTTGCAGTGAAATATCCATAAATCACATGAAATGAACTGAAGTATTATCTGCCCGTTGTGACACTTAACGTGGTGTATGCCAACTTAGTCCCCACTTACATCGAATTCCTTATGCACCCACGTGCGGACAGGTGCATTTTGTTGGCCAAATGCAGCTGGCTCTTTCTTACCAACTAAACAAGTTCCTGAAACATATACTGAACGTTCTAGCCAGATTTCATGGAATATGATAGCAGTGGTCATGACACATTGCAAAATAATTCTAACATGTAAATTTGGCATTTTTATACAATTCGGGCAACTTTCAAAACCAAAGCTATAAATTAATACACCAGATCAAAGTATGCAAATGTTACACAAACTTCCTATATCTTTTTTGCTGTGAAAATTCACTGTATTGTTTTTATATGCAATATAAATTTAGTCCATGAAAATGACAAGAACAATTGCTGAGTTTTTCCTTTTTTTGCTTTTAGCAGCACCAAAGCATCAAATTCTTTCTAAATATTTTGATAGAAGAAAATGTTCTTTGCAAAGGTACAAGTCCAGATATGATTTATAAACTGAGACAATCTGGTTGTTCATATACATTTTAAGGAGTATATTCGAATCATTTCTGCAGTTCCCAGGGGGCTTTTGCTGAGCCTTGTTTATTTCTGCCTCCCTGATCCCTCTCTGGCAAACAGCAGACACTCAGCAAATGCTCATGGTTGACACTGCTGAAAGGCAGGAATAGCGTACAAAGTAATTTCTTTAACATAAATAAAAAGCCAGGCTTTCTTGGAAAAATCAAGAATGCATATAACCTCAACAATTAAAATCTAGAATCTTCCATCATGCTAAAAACATTCGTGACTGTTCTGGTGTGCCAACACTGGTTGTAAGTTACGTGTCAAATGTTAGTTGGAATTTCTTGAACTTTGTCCACTGAGTCTTTGGTAAATTCATTTTCGCCCCTTCCCAACGCTATTTTCTTCCTCTCTCAGCTCAACCTGCTCATCCATGTGGAATGATTCACAAACACATTTAAATAAGAGAGGACAAATTATTATTTTCCTGTAGAAAGGCAGGGGTTTGATGAAATAAGGGGGAAATTAAGTATTTACCATATATTGTCGCGTTTTGCTTTGCCAATTACATGATAAACTCAGAAAAGTGGGAAAACCCTTAAACCTGGTTGCATCTTGACTAAGGAAACCCAATTTGACTACAGGAAATTCTTTCTAAATCAGATGTCCCCCTTTTTGCTTCCTATGATGTGTTTGCTCCCGGCCATATTCAGTGTAAGCAGCACATGGCCAACCCGCTGTATGTGTGAACCGAGAGGGATGGATAGTTTCTCTGATCTGATCCCGATCTGACCTATCTTCACTCTGCGTCACATCCCAGATGCTCAACTCAGCCAGATGACTTACGAAGCAGCCCCGTGAACCTACACGGTCTAGCTTCCTCATCTGACTTTTGATCAAATGGTGCTGAAGGTATGCTCTTAATGGAGGTGGCCCACATCCATAAGTCTAACATCTTGAATGTAGAATTGTGTTACTGTATCATTCAGAGAGAATTTTACCTGACGGAGTTCGCCAAGTCTTTACTGACCATACGTCTACAATTGATTCCGAGGCACTTCTTCCATGATCCTTATTAGGAACAATGACACTCTTTAAGTCAAAGATGCTAAGAAGGGAAAAAACGACCCACAATAGTTGAAAATAACTGGACTAGAAAAATCAGGTATAAAAAGTTGGAAGTGGCTTACAGCTTTAGCTTTGGGAAGGAGTTATATTTCTTCTGGTGGGGCAGGAGTTTTCTGAAGGATAACAGAATGTAAGAGGTTATAGAATGAATGTCTCAACAGGGAGTTTTGGAGAACTGTAAATTTGGCTTATGGTAAAGCTTAGCCAGAGAAATCATGTCAAAAGATCATTATTTCGTGACCTTGAGGAATGGCAAGATCGTTAGAGGATTTCCTATTCCTGTCTGCGAATGTATGTCGATATTTATGGAGGTAGACTCGCTTTATCTCCCTCTACACACACACATTTACACCAACGCACCACCCCTCTCAAGACTGGAGGCCCAGAGCATTGCTATACATATTCATGAGATAATTATTATTAATGTCACCAAGGTGATTTTGTTCCTTCTCAGTAGAGACCAGTTTTTGCCCCTGGAAACCAATCCATTGCAGGCAAGATGACAGCTTTGAGGCAGCTCAGCTAAAACAAACCTGTACATTTTATGTCTGAAATACAGATCATTTGACTGGGTACCATGGGTTGCTCTGGTACTCCCACCTCATCATTAAGTTTATCTAGCAGAGATTTGCAACTTTGGTACCAAAGACAGCATCCTTGGGGGCACAGTTGCCCGAGTTTGGAAAAACTGTATCCTGATTATTACATTCTTTTCTAAGAGCAAAAGTTAAACAAAAATTAAGGTGATTGTAAGACTTCTCAAGAGATTTCTGGGGGATGATTTTTGTAAAAAGGCACTGAGAGAGAACTAGAATGTATTTGCTACTTTCATTATTTAAAAAAAAAAACATTTCATACAATAGGCTTTGTTAAAAAGTTATCTCTAAGCATTATGGGCTCCGGTAGTCACACAGACAAACTTTTAAAAATGAAAACCAAAATTAGTGATGCCACTTAATTAGCTCCCTACGTATATGTCATAGACTCTCCCCCCACCAACTGGCCTGCCTGGTTATTCTATACGCATGATATACTATAACATGGGAAAGAAACTACTGTGAACTATTGTTTTTAATCAAAGAAAACTAATTACTTTTGGTTGGAATGAAAATGTTTATTTTTTGCCCAAGACTCAAGAAAACATGTTAAATAAAAGACTTATAGAAGAAGATGCCTACACCTCGTCAGTACCTCATTAGAAATGATTTTTGCTAGCCTCTTACCCTTCTTCACCATGTCAACATTCATCTTTCTGGGACGCTCTGATCCTCAGTAAAGCAGCAATGAAAATTGCAGAAGCAGAAAGCATATGACAGCAGCGGGAGGCAGCAAGGGTGCCACTCACCTTAGGCATCCGGTCGCATTTCGCAGCACCTGTGAGGAATGCAGCTGTATTTTCCGATCATCCTGGAGTGGTGAATTTTCCCAGCCCGAATGAGGGATAATCACGGCATTGGTCAACACTGCCAGGGTGTCCTGGATGATTGGCATCTTGAGGGCGTCACAAGACGAGAGGTTCCAAAGGACTCCTGCAAGATACACACAAACAGAGCTTTTGGATGGCCACTCTTTTTTCTCATCTCAAAACCGTTTTCCCTAATCAAGTTAAAGTCAAGGGCAAGGCGGACTTAGAGAGTGTGAACGCACGACCTAGAGCGCACCCTTGATTTTAGAACATCTCTGAGAACCCATTAAAGGGCTGCTGTGAAAACCTGACAAGCGGGCATAAGACTTGTGACACCATCGTCTTCGTTCCATCTCGAAGAGGGTGAGGTCTGATTTGAACTATGGATACCAACCAGGCTTCTGTTCACTTTTAATACAGCAGGCCTACGTATCCAAAAATCGAACCAAGACAAAAGAATTGTGAAAGTTATCTGAGCTACGAACTAGCAGGACATCCTTGTTTTATCCAAGACCTCAATACGCACATATGGACAGTTTGATTGATGCGGCCTCCATTTAGAAACGGCCACCAACACGCAGGACCTTATGAGAGTCCAGCATCAGGTCTGATGCTCAACAAGGAATTTAAATTCACTGTCACTTGTGACAGCTTTGTCAGTTTTTCTCAGAAGGCAATGCTCGTGGAGGATGCAGAGAACAGAGAGCAGTAGAGAGCAGAGGGCATGTCCGCAGAGGACAGACTAGAACAGAAAGTAATGTAGGCAGAGAAAAAGCTAAAGTTTTAGGACAGATGGAATGTTTTAGGGTTTCAAATATTTTTATTAACAATTCTTAATGTTTATTTCTGAGAGAGAAAGAGAAAGACAGAGTGTGAGCAAGGGAGGGGCAGAGAGAGAGGGAGACACAGAATCCGAAGCAGGCTCCAGGCTCCGAGCTGGTAGCACAGAGCCTGACGTGGGGCTCGAACTCACGAACTACAACATCATGACCTCAGCTGAAGTCGGTCGCTTCACCGACTGAGCCACCAGGTGCCCCTTACATATTTTTAAAGGAAATCTTAAAAATAGGATTAAGTTTAGAAATGTTCCTAAGTACTACGTATAAGTTATAACATCTGAAAATGCTCTTAAAGTATTTTTTTGTTGTTCAAAACAGAACACATGAAGGTAAAATAAACAGAATTATATTCTAATTTTTTATGAAAGACTGTATTTTCTTCTCAAGACTAATCTAAATGTGCATCATCATTGCAGACATGGAGATTAAATATTTATTTTTAGAAACACAACTTCCAACTTACTTGTTTAATAAGCTTTCAATAAACGTTTAACGTGAGACTGCGTTTTATCTACTGTGTTATGAATAGAACAAACAGGACACAGGTACTTCTGAAATTTGTTAGTTTTTCATGGCACATGTTGAACTTACCAAGGGCATTAATAATACTCATCTGAAAGTTGACAATGTTCGATTGTTAACAACTGAAGGAACAGTTTTAAATCAGTTCTATAAAAATGTGACTATAGAGACAAATCCTCTCAGTTGTCTTTCAAAATAACATTTGCTGGGAATTTTACTGAAGTAAATGCAAAGGAAACAAAATGTTTTTGCCATCCCGTATATATAAACTAATCCTTTAGCACAGGGGGTTGGCTCAAGGGCAAATCCTGCCGGCTTGTTTTGGTAAATCAAGTTTTATTGGAACATAGCTCTGCCTGTTTATTTACATACTGTCTGTGGCCTACAAGGGAAGAGTTGAATATTTGTGACAGACTGCATGGCCCATAAAGCCAAAATCATTTATTATGTGGCCCTTTATGGAAAGATTTCGCCCACCCTGCTTTAGTATATAGACCATTTTCTATAAACTTCTATGCACATGTTTGCATTACCATTAGAATTGCAGACTGGGTACACACAAAAAAATGCTCAGTGGTACACAGAAGGTGCTCAAAAATACATTCTGATTCGGACGGATTTGAAATGCTAGCAATATTATCACATACATTTATCTTGCTTTAAATAATATATAAAGCTGCTTATTCAGTCCATTAAGAGAGATTTTACCAAATTTTAGAAAATCAAAATACAGGGGGGCCTGGGTGGCTCAGTCAGTTAAGTGTCCAGCTTAGGCTCAGGTCATGATCTCGTGGTTCATGAGTTCGAGCCTTGCGTCGGGCTCTGGGCTGACAGCTTGGAGCCTGGAGCCTGCTTTGGATTCTGTGTCTCCCTCACTCTCTGCCCCTCCCCTGCTCATGCTCTGTCTCTCTCTGTCTCAAAAATAAATAAAACATTAAAAAATTTTTTTTAAAGAAAATCAAAATACATTCATTTGCAGTCTTGTGAAAATTGTCTTTTCTCATAAAACAATTAGGTGTTCAGATTTAAAAAAGCACATTACAATGAAATTAATATCTACCCAAGTATCTGAAGAAAACTTTAAAAAATATCACATTACAAGGATTGTGTCTGTTCTTCTAAGGATACGATGCACACACATAGAGCCAGAAAATATAATTTTTTTCATTCTTAAATCCCGATTTGAAAATACCAATACATGAAAATTGAGGCATATATGTTTTAAAATATGGATGGTATTTTTTTTTAAATATAATTTATTGTCAAGTTGGCTAACATACAGCATATATAGTGTGCTCTTGGTTTGGGGGGTAGATTCCCGTGATTCATCGCTTACATACAATACCCATTGCTCATCTCAACAAGTGTCTTCCTCAATGCTCCCCCCCCGATTTTGCCCTTCCCCCAGCCCCCCATCAACCCTCGGTTTGTTCTCTGTATTTAAGAGTCTCTTATGGTTTGCCTCCCTCCCTCTCTGTTTGTAACTATTTTTTTCCTGTTATGGGTGGTATGTTTTGCTCTAAAATACATTTCCTCTAAAACCTAATTAGTAAAAGAAAGTCTTCTGCATTTTTACATGCAATGGATTTAAAAGAATCTAAAGGCATTCTGCAAAAATAAAACAATCTTTACTGTTTTCTAACAACCAGGAAAAAGGTCTAAAGAGGGGAAAATCAAAGGAAGTGTGAAGGCCTAATCTAATATCTGACAAGAAGTGAATGATGGGACAGGAGATGGTCCAAGATAACTCTTTATTGGGCTCTTCTCTTCATTACCTTCCTCATTAATTCATTAATTAGTGTAACCTGATTCAGCATTTAGCACGGACAGAAGTTTCCTTGTTCCCATTCATCCCACCTTCCAGACTGGCTCCATCCTTGTTTCATGTTCCAGACAGCTTATCATTGCATTAGATCCCGCCTCTGAACTTCCTGTACTAATTCCCATCTGCAACCCCCAAGTGCTTCCTGACCCGGGAGGGGTGCACTGGACCTGTGACTGGGGGCAGCTTTTAACTCCTCTGTTTCGATGAGGGCTTGGCCAGATGGATGTAATGCGGCAGAATTTCTTTTGAGGGGAATTCAGAGAGTTTTGGTTACGTTATCTGGACGTATAGACCCACTCGAGTGTAGAACCAGAGGTCTCTGGAGGTTATTTGAGATAAAGGTTGACATGTCTGACAGGAGTCAAAAGCGGGAAACAGCCAGAACTCTAAAGCTGTCTTGCTACAGACAGACAGACACACACTCACACATACACACACACACACCTCTACACACACACATCCATAGTCCTGGCAGACGGGAGAGAGATTACTTGAGAAAAATGGGCATATCTAGGCATTCTCTATAAAGAAACGAGAAGTCATTGTTCTGCTTAAATTTCTCTTCACTCCGTCCTCTTCCTTCTGTGCTGGCTTAACATTTTTGTTATTCTCTTTTTTGACATCCCCTTCTAATGCCGGAGCCCAATCCTTCTCGCTGGGAGTGAGCACTGGACTTAGAGACTTGCCCTAACTGACGTAATATGGCGGAGGTGGCTTTGGAGACTCAGTCACAGAAAAGGTACCGCTGCTCCCTCCAAGTTCTGTCTCGGCTTCCGCTGGTTGGAGGGGAAGCCAGCTGTCCCGCTGGGAAGATCTTCCAGTGCTGCTCTGAAGAGGCCTATGGGGCAAAGAACCAAGGTCTCCAGCCAACAGCCACGTGGAGACTGCCTTGGGCGCAGAACCTCTGGGTCCAGGTAAGGCTTCAGATGACACAGTCTCACGTGGGACCCTGAGCCAGAACCACCCAGATTTGCCATCCCTGGAGTCCTGACACTCAGACGCTGCATGGGATCCCTTCTCTTCCCCCTCCTTTGTCTCGGTCTCTGGGCTCAGTTTTTTCCCTTCTACCACACTTTTTTCCTGGTTACCCCTCTCGTAACTTAGAGCCCCTGGTTCTCTTACCCTCTTCATCTGCTGTGAGAGAACAGAAGATACAGGAAGGAGGATCCACCTAAATACTGCAACTAAATACAAAGTGCATTTTAATTTAGATTACAAACGCTGATTTTTTTTTTAGTACACGTGCTGCCGCCGAAGTGAGCGTGATAAGTGATTGACTTTTAAGAATGTAACCATCGTCATGTTTGCAACTTATTAAATGACCACTTGCTTTAATTTGGAATAATAGTGTCTTAGCTTCCCATTCATGCTGTAACAAGTTACCACAGACATGGTGCTCAAAATGATGCATATTTATTATCTTACAATTCTGCAGATCTGAAGGCTAAATAAAATGCATGAGCAGGGCGGCGCTCCTTCTGGAGGTTCTAAGGGAGAATTCCCTTGTCTTTTTCAACTTCTAAAGGCTGCCTGTGCTCCTTGGCCTGAGGCTTGCATCACTCCGTCCTCAGCATCCATTATCACATCCCCTTCTGGGATTCTGAACCTCCCTGCCTCCCTGTTATAATGATACTTGTGATCTCCCTGAGCCCACCTGGGTAATCCGGGATAATCTCCCCATCTCAAGATCCTTAACTTAATCCCGTCTGTAAAGCCCCTTTACTACCTAAGATAACATTCACAGGCTCTAAGATTTAGGATATGGACTTCTTTGGAGGGCCAACATTCAATCTACTACACGTCCCCCCTTTTTTAAAATTTTTTTTTAATGTTTTTATTTATTTTTGAGACAGAGAGAGACAGAGCATGAGCGGGGAAGGGGCAGAGAGAGAGGGAGACGCAGAATCTGAAGCA
Source organism: Panthera pardus (assembly GCF_024362965.1). NCBI lineage: Eukaryota > Metazoa > Chordata > Mammalia > Carnivora > Felidae > Panthera > Panthera pardus. The sequence continues at coordinate 8,809,192 of NW_026526765.1, forward strand.
GCCCCCAGGCTCTGAGCTGTCAGCACAGAGCCCGATGTGGGGCTCGAACTCACAGACTGTGAGATCGTGACCTGAGCTAAAGTCGGATGCTTAACCGACTGAGCCACTCAGGCGCCCTTACACATCCCCTTAAAATATTGCTATGCTTAAAACAAAGTTAAATCTCTTATTACAGCTTCATGATCAGACATTTCCCTAAATCTCTAAATTCATCTTGAATCATTCATTCACTTAGTCACTCCATGCACATTAAGGACCTAGGTGCCAGGTTCCGTGTGGGATACTGTGGATACATTACTGAAGAAAACAAAACGTCCCTGCCCTCAGGGCCCTTCCATTGCTGTAACTGTAGTCATTTTGCTGCGGGCATCATGGCCATATTTCTTCTCCTTGAACACACAAGCTCCTTTGAAATTCCGATCTCTTAGACCTACGGCTCTCTTAGCCTGGAATATTCTTCTCTAGAGCTTTCCAAGGCTGATCTTTCTTTCTGCTCACATGGTACCTTAAAGGTGCAAAAACTCAGCGAAAGTTTTCTGGATCACTCTAAACTAGCTTCCCAGACACCTGCTATGAGAGTATTTTAATTTTTAGCAGAGACCTCATCACTAACTCCTATTTCCCATTATTTGAACTTCTGCCATTTCCTCACTGTTCCTCCCCAACAAGGTCCCAGACACGACATGAAACCAGGAGGCCTGAGTGTTCATAGCATACAGAACACATACAACACACAGAATATGCGTTGACACATATCAGGTGCTCACCATTCAGGTGCTGAATAAATACAAGAATTAATAGCTGGATGATAGACCTTTGTAAGATGACATGTGCTCCAGGCAAATGAAGCCATGACGTAAAAAAATAAAATAGCAGATATTATAAGTAATAAGTCCAAGTGAGAATACAAAATGTTATTTCAACAACACTATAACCTCCACAGAAATACAGATAATATAACTCTACAGAAATTCCACTTTTAGCTAGTAGAGAACAATTTATGCTGCTCAAAGACATTAGTCAATTTAGCATTAGAAGGCTCATCTCCAATGTTGTATCTGAGTAATTATCTTGTATTAACTCCTTGATAATTCTAAATTAGCTAACGTAGTGCTAAAATTTCAATTTGTGAAAAAAACCTGTGGAATAAACTGAATTCACAGTGATATTTGGTATCTATATGAGCTACCTCATTTATTCGTATCTGAAAGTAACATAAAAATGTTTTAGTATTTTGGTTGATGGTCACTAGCAAATTTCAATTTACCTGTTGAAAATATGCTAATTTCTTTGAGGTTAAAATCTCTAATAAAATTTTTGTAGCATCTTTCCTTTAATTATATGGATTCAAAAGCTTTCCTTTAAGTATAAAATTATTGCTGTTCCAAATATAATTTTGACAGTAGGTTTAGTTGAGAAGACATTTAAATAACTAATTATGTATACTAAATATATTTAAAATATAGCTTATTTTTATTTCAGGCACAGGGTGGCTCTTTTCCCTGAGATTATCCATATTCATAAGCAGTAATTGGTTTATTAAAATTTCTTTAATAAAATCTTAATTACTTTCACTGGATCCTTTATTTTAATAGAGGGTAATTGTGTGGGTTTTTTTTTCCCTAAAAGAGGTAAGGGATATCTTAGAAAAAGAAACTCAGATTGACAAAAAATACATTTTAATAACCTTAAGTCTTAAATCATAATAAAATCAAACATTGCCTCTGTCTGTGCAGGCCTTTCCTATGACCCCCTCATTTGCTTTTAATCTTTAGACCTAAAACATAACCTCTGAGCATCAGTGAGGCTCAAACCAAAGAAAAGTTACGCTGAATTCATTTTAAATAAACGCTTCAAAATTTATTTTAAATTCACCAGCTAATTAAAAATTAACATAATATATATGAAGATTTACTTTTAAATGAATCTATTACTCATCTTATTCTGTGAGTGAAAATGTGTACATCTGAGGAAGGGAGAGAAGAGAAAAGAATGGGAGCAAACGAGTGTATCTACTTCCTCCATCCACACCATTCACACCGTGAGTCATGGGTGGGTGGAAGGTGACTGATCAAAATCTGGAGGCCCGTGACACGCTGTACTCGATTTATGCTGCGTGCACGTGTGTGTGTGTGTGTATGCATGAGTGCCTGTGCATCTGTGTGTGTGTGTGCATGTATCTGAGTATTTGGGTGCGTGATACAGAAACTTTCAACTGTCCCTGAGAAGTCATGACCCTCAAGGTGTGGTTGTGAATTAGGATTGTGTTGAAAGTTCTTCCAGATGGTATGCGGCATAGCTTCAACAAGATTTGCACACAGCCTCATTTAATGCTTTTAAAAAAGAAAAGCACTGACCTCAAAGATAAAGTCTACCACAATGTTGCAACAATAATGGGTACTTGAAAGTAAAAAGCAACTCATGGGACTACATCAAACTAAAAAGCTTCTGCACAGCAAAAAAAAAAAAAAAAGAAAAGAAAGAAAAAATAAAGGCTACCTAGGAATGGGCGAAAATATTTGCAAACCATATATCGAACCAGGGGTTATATCCAAAGTATGTAAGGAACTCATACAACTCAGTAGCAAAAAATAAGGAAACAATTTGAATAAATATTGGCAGAGGAACAGAACAGATATTTTTCTAAAAAAGACACCCAAATGGCCAGCAGGTACATGAAAAGATACTCAACATCACTAATCAAATCAAAACTACCGCTGAGATATCACTTCACATCTGTTAGAATGGATATTATCAAAAAGACAAGAGATAAGTGTTGGTAAAGATGTGGAGAAAAGGAAACCTTTAGGAACCACTGGGGGAATGTAAATTGGTACAGTTGTTATGAAAGACAGTATGGAGGGACCTCAAAAAATTAAAAATAGAAATACCATAGTATTTAGCATTCCAATTCTGGGTACATATCTGAAAGAAATGAAAATAGGTTACAGAAAAGATATCTGTATTTGGTGTTTATTGCAGCATTATTCACAATAGTCAAGATCTAGAAACGACCTAACCATCTGTCAGTGGATGAATGGATAAAGAAGATGTGGTATATATATTCTTAGAATATTACTTGGCCACAAGAAAGAAGGAAATCCCGCCATTTGCAATAACATGGATGGACTTTGAGGACATTATGCCAAGTGAGATGAGCCAGAGAAAGACAAATACTGTATGATATCACTTACAGGTGGAATCTAAAAAGCCAAACTAATAAAAACAGAGAGCAGAATGGTAATCACCAGAGTTTGGGAGGTCGGAGAATTAGGGTGGTGTTGTTTAAGGGTACAGAAACGCAACTGGTAGATAAATAAGTTCTGGAGATCTGACGCACAGCTTGGTGGTCATGAACAACAATACTATATCATGCAATTTACAACTGCTAAGGGACTAGATTTTAACTGTTCCCACCACAAAAAGAAATGATAATTATATGACATGAGAGATGTGTTAGCTAATACCAAGGCAGTAACGTACTGTGATATATAAATGTGTCAAATCAACACCTTGTAGACCGTAAACTTCCACAATGCTTTATGTCAACTGTATCTCAAAAACAATAAAAAAAATTTTTTTTTTAATATGCGATGTGAATGTTACTTTGAGAAGAATAACTACAGGAAATGGATGCGACAGTCATTCTGTAGTGCATGCAGAAGAGTGTTTTAAAACACATGGAACAAAGATGGTTATAAGAGTGTGAAATAGAAGAATTTAACTTTAACATGTAGTGTTATGCATCATAGGAAATTTTACTTTATTTTATCATTTTTTAAATGATTTTTAAAACTTAGTTTTGAGACAGAGCGAGCGAACACCAGTGGGACAGGGGCACAGAGAGGTGGACAGAGGATCTGAAGCAGGCTCCACACAGACAGCAGCGAGCCTGACATGGGGCGCGAACCCATGAACCACGAGATCACGACCTGAGCCGAAGTCGGACACTCAACCGACTGAGCCACCCAGGCGTCCCTCCGTCATAGGAGATTTTAAAAGTAATTGTATATATTCTTTTTTCAGAAAAGTCGGATTGGATGCTGGATATAGTGACAGAGCCTTAGTGAATTTTATCAACGGAATATCAGTATTTCCGGGATATAAAAATTCTCTGTTAAGATTTGAATCTTCATCTTTCTTTTATAAACCTTCCCTTAAGAGCAATCCATTTTTTGATGATAAGTGATTCCCATCACCCAATTTATAACAAATAACTACTTTAAAATAATTTTAAAATATTGAAAAAAGGGTAGTTCCTTAGGCCAAGACTCCTCAAGCTTCCAGGAATCCCAGGGGAGGGCTGACCAGAACACACGATCTCTTGAGTTCTCTTCTTTAATATTTCAGGAGAGGAAACTGCAGTGACCACCGGGGCTTAGGTGAAGGTTAATCCTTTTAGAATTGGACTCACCCAATCATTCTGAGTTAAGAGTCTCACCGAGGTGGTGACGACGAGAGAGAGGGCTGTGGGGGCTGATAAATGTGTGGGGAGAGCAGGCAGAAGAACTGTACTGTCAGCCTCAATAACCAAAAACTGTCATCCTACTAATGCCACTAACAGCTTCTAGCCCAGACATGGAATTCTTTTTTGAAAGCATCGCATACATGTTACATGCTGAGAATCAAGCAGAATTATTCTTGCTTATTTTCAAAATAGGTACAAAATTTGGTTAACTCCAGAGGAGTGAGATGGTTTTCACATTAGCAAGAAAATCAGATCTTCACTTTCACAAATGAGGCAAATTCTGGTTTAAGCTGATTAAATCTATGAGGGCTCCCCCTTGAGACATCTTAACTCCTGAAGTTCTGCAACAGCTCTGTTATTGATACAGCCATCCATGTTGAAGTGCTGTCTTGTTTCAAAGCCAAAACTGATCCCAGGAACACTCTGATATTCAAATTTTAGTACCAGCAGTGCACCTAACACGTGTAGAACAAGCTGGTATAGATTAGTTTAAGCAAGAGGCCCAAACTCGCTTAAAGTTTTCATTAGTGGGGCGGCCTGGGTGGCTCAGTCGGTTGAGCGTCCGACTTCGGCTCAGGTCACGATCTCGTGGTCCGTGAGTTCGAGCCCCGCGTCAGGCTCTGGGCTGATGGCTCGGAGCCTGGAGCCTGCTTCCGATTCTGTGTCTCCCTCTCTCTCTGCCCCTCCCCCGTTCATGCTCTGTCTCTCTCTGTCTCAAAAATAAATAAATGTTAAAAAAAAAGTTTTCATTAGTAATTTAAGAAATGATCCTCTCTGTTTTCAAAGCTGGGACTAATTTAATTGAAAACGAGGTAATTTCACAGGCAAAAGAGGATGACTTTTTTTTGAAAGGAAGAATCAAAACTCAGGTGTGTCTATGATATCTCATTCCATTTCCAGTTGGATTCTGTAGATCTGCAATTTTTCAAATTACATTAAATGCTTACAGTAAGGGAATAACAAGCTAGATTCCAGTCGTCAGAAACGAGGCTTATCTCCAACTGGGGCCAAGCAGTGCAGCTCCTATCTAAGAAGTAAGAAGCTCTTCCCATGGTATCTTTTTAAAGTAAATTGTAGTCGAAAAGAATTTGGATGTGAACGAAACCAAAACATGCCATCCCCAACCACGTCCCTTTGGCATATGGGTCATTTTGGGAAAAAGGCCACTGGGCACCAACAGAGGTGGAAAAAATTTCTCTAGTCAGCACAGCTTGTCATTTTGTAATGGAAATTTACATTTATAAAGGCAATTTCCCTTTGTCAAGATGTCTCCCTCTTCTGTACCAGGAAGAGGAGGAGGACCCTTAGCAACTCTTACAGCATCAACTTAAATATGCAAAACAAACCTTAGCATGGAACCCTATTTAACCGTACTTTTCTTAGTCACCTTCCCATAACTACTTGTCTCCCCCTCCCAGAAGCCCCCAATCCCTTTTCCTTTGTTTAGCCTAAGATGATATTTAAGCATAAGTTCTAACCACCTCTTTGAGCTACCCATCACTGGGTGCTCCCACGTGTATGTGCCATATGCAAGTTAATAAACTTCTGTTTTTCTCTCATTAATTTGTCTTTTGCCTATCTCAGTTACAAGACCCCAGCTGGAGAGCCTAAGGTGGGTAGAGGAAAAATATTTTTTCCTCCCCTATATGATGTCAATGTCTGATAGTAACCATCTGTGAAAGTCATGGGTGCATGTTTGAGCACAGCATTTTGTAAATGAGCCATAGAATACTTTATTTTTCAGTTCCTGAGAGATCAAGAGTTAGGAATATAAAATTGGGCTTGCTTGAAACTATAGCCTTCCTCAATGACCTTGGATAAGTCAGACCTTGAAAAAAAAAGCACACAAGCTGTTTTATAATCTCTGGAAACTGGCCCTGGGCTTCTTTTCCTAAAAGTGACTGTAGTTAAGATTATGTCATTTCAGCTAACAACTGTCATATTCTTCTGTGTAGTAATAAAGATGATTTCTTATACTTTGGTTGTGTTTCTTGGTAGCTGTTTGTACCCCAAATTACATGCATTACATAAAGTAACTTAAGTTTGCCTCTTTCATAAATTATTGAGGAAGGGAGGAAAGAACGGAGAAAAAGAGGGGGCAGGGAGAGGCAGAAGAAGAGACTGAGAGAGGAAGGGAGAATGAGAGAGAGATTTGAAGACATTCAGCCCCATCATATAATGATTTTTTAGGTGGGAAGTGGTATCATCATAATTTCTGGCCCTGGGTTAAATGATGTGAGGACAGACTAATCCAACTGCTTGCTTCAGAAAATACCTGCCTCTGGAAGTTCAGACTGTGAGCTGAGCAGCTTGCTTATCAAAAGTAATAGTTTGCTTATCAAAACTCATTTCATGACCCTTGCCTCTATGTACCACCAGTCCAGAGCTATTACATTATAAACTCTGCCCAGTGCCAGTTGTTTTGCATCTTGGAACACCCACCTTAAACAAACTCAGCCAAGGATCTAAGGCCTTATAAATACCAGGCCCAATTTCCCTTTGGACTTCTGCAAGGTCGTGTTCTCCCTTACCATAGTAAATCTAGTAAACTTAGCTTTGCTTAGTCTACAGGTTTTTCTGGTAGAGGAGCTGACAGTTGGCAAACCATGTGAATTACTGAAAACGAGTAGATAGCTAATTTCATCTTTGGTAAACACAGAGTCTGGAAAATTCTTGGAACCGCAGGGCATTCACTAACCATAACGTCATGCCTTTATCTGTGTGGATGACAATGGGCGTTAAGCTGTTTGCATTTCTATTAGGTACCATAACCCAGAAGTGACAAGGCCCCATACACTTCTTGGTAGGGCCCGAGGCTGCCATTCCAAACTCTCTAGGCTTAGAGTGAGTAGGCAAAGGTGAAATTATATAGCCTTGCACAAAGATAGGGATGGCTAGCTCCTTGAGGATTTCTTTTTAATATTACAGGTAGCACATCCTCCTTACTCCTGCCAAGAATCAACATAAGGACTCAAACTGAGTTTGTGGGAGCATCCTTGGCTAAGAATCCCTGGAAATAAGATAGCTGGGGACACTCTCCTATACCGGGGCCATCTTAAAGTGCAACCTTGGTTCCTAGGGTTCTCACACAAAAAAGCTGTCTTGATGACCACATGGTGGTGGAGTGAACAAAGAGTGGAAGTTGGGAATCGGACTGAAAGTTTAGTTCAGCTCTCACATAATCAACATTAAAAAGAGTTTAGTTTCCAGTGGGCTATCGATAGGTGCCTACTGAATGAAAGAACGTGGAATGAATGACATTGTTGAGTCATGATGATGTTCAAGTACAAGGATCTCACATTTTCAGATCGTGACGAAGCTAGGCATTCAAAATAAGATCACACTGAAAAAAAGAAAACTAGCCAAATATACCTAATATTTTTGCATTATTGTCATACACTAGGAGTTTTGCTATCATCTTGCATGTATTAACTCATGTAAACCTTCAACAAATTCCATTTTACAGATGATGAGACTGAGACCCAGCGAATGTCACTGTACATGTAAGTAAAAATGAAGGTCAGTAGTCTGACCATGATGCATTATGAACAATCAGACAATTGTCAGGCACGTACATCTGCTACTTGAAATTGGAGAGAGGTGATATGGCTTGCAGTTCTTTGAAGCAGAATACACATGAACACAAGAGAATGCTCTGCTTTTCATCTTCGCCCAGTTTCGTTTTAGCCTCAGGTCATGTAACTTGAGAAATTTCAAGAAGTCATTTGAGTTCATAGAATGAAGAGTGTTCCATTTTGAAACAACTTTTACAAATACACTTTTCTTGCAAACCTTAATTCTGTTGACCTCTATGAAAACATGCAGCTACAGTCTTCCATGGAGAAAACACTGAACAAAAACCAGATTGAGATGAAGGGTAATTTTAAAACAAATCCTGTCCCTATCCATCACACTAATATTAAAACTGGGTCTTATTTTCCATTAAATCAAAATTGCTTCATATTGCCGCTCCATCATGATGATACCAACGGTAAACACAAGCCCTCATTTATTGAATCATTACCATGTCACATGCACTGTTTTATTAATTCTTTATCCCAACCCTGAGAGAGAGGTACTGCTATTGACTTCATTTTACAGATTCATAACTAAGGATTTAAGAGGTTACAAAAATCTCCCAAGGACAGGTAACAAGAGATAAAGAGCTGGGATATAAATATAGGCTCCCATAGTCCAAATTATCTTGCTTTTTAGAGACACTCCATTCAGAGGTTATTTTTTATGGAAAAAATGACGACAGTGGATAAGAACATTAAGACTCAACTATTATCTCTGATCATTCTCAAATTTGTATTGCTGAGTTTCATTTCTATGACTCCAAATTTGAACTTTGTTGCTGTGTATTTTTCTCCAAACATACTTCCTTCCCCCTCATATTCTCCAAGCTAATCTACTACCCAAATCAGAGATTTGGGGAAACTTCCATTTCCTTGTGCCATTTCTATGCTTTTAATCTTTCAGCAGATATTTTACGAATGCCCCAGAAAACAAAGGACTGCTAAGCACCCTGGGTAACATACTGTGAATGAGGCAGAGTTTACCTGGGGAGAGAAAATGATTGGGCTGTAGATGATAAAATCCACCAACTATCAGAGATGCTGTGCCATGAGAATTCAGGGAATAAAAGATCACCAAAGGAGAGATCACAGAAGGCTATCTGGGAGAGAAGAGGGTCTTTGGTTGGCCCTTGAGGGCTAAGAACAATTAGCCAAGGAGTGGGAGTGAGGCATCCAGGTATCCAGAAAAAACAAAAGCTTGCAGATATGAAGACAGTCTTATGTCCATGAGATCAGTTGTGTAGATGCCTGTTCAAAACTTATTTGAATAAAAAAATACATTTCTCAACAATCCAAAGGGAACGACATTAGGACAATCATAGTCTAACTACCAAAATGGCAGTTTTTCTATCCACCATGGGGAAATTAAGAAAAATGCTTATGTGCAGGCTCCATCTCTGGAGATTCTGATAGAAGTGATCTTAGTGAGGGGCGCTTGGGTGGCTCAATCGGTTAAGAATCCGACTCTTGGTTTCGGCTCAGGCCACGATCTCACGGTTCGTGAGTTCGACCCCTGCCTCGGGCTCTGTGCTGACAGTGTGGAGCCTGCTTGGGATTCTCTCTCTCTGCCCCTCCCCTGTGCTCTCTCTCAAAATAAATAAATAAACTTAAAAAAATTTTTTTTTTTTAAAGTGGTCTCAGTGGGTCCTGCCACCAGCTTTGTTTGTTTGTTTTGGAAGACTAGCAAGCCAGTGGAAGTTACTACATCTAAGCTATGGAGAATTTAACTGAGTTCATCACTGTCAGCTTCCGCTGTGACTTCTTTCTGAAGAACACAGAAAAACTACCTGTTTTGACAAAAGGAAAGTGATTAGTGAGCTTCCACATTTGAGATCTTTGTACTTTCATGTCATCAAGACCCGACTGCTTCACTCAATCCTTTTACTTGTTCATTTATTTGGTTATTCATCCACTCAGTCAACAGATCATTCTTTGTCTAGCAGAACAACTTCAAGCCTTCGAGTGAGTAAGCCACCCCCGAATTCAGTTCCACAAACACTGGGCATTGTGGGTGTGGCTCCCCTGCAGAGCTGGGAGACAGTGAGGGAAATGGGGCAGCAGGGATTTCAGGCCTCAAGGCGTTTCATGGGGCTGCTGAGACCAGGATGGCAAAAGCTCTCGTAAAAGTCAAGTCAGGCAGAGCGAACATTCTACTCAGGGAACACAAAGAGGGTCTGCATGGCCAGATAGCGTGTGGGGCGGTGGAATGGGCCATCCACGTGCTCCCTCTGTGTTTAGCTGGATTTTCAGCAAGGTTGAAGTTAAGACTTCGAGGGTGGGTTGTAGATACTCTATGCTCTAGACTCAAGGGAACCCCTTGTGCTGTTGTGTTACTGTCTTAAGAAAACTGATGTTCAATTATGAATTCAAGGCATTTGATTCTTCCAGGTTCCTACCAACTCACATTGCTCTTAAACAAAACAAAACAAAACAAAACAAAACAAAACAAAACAAAACAAAACATCGGGCTTCTGGGTGGCTCAGTCGGTGAAGCGTCCGACTTCGGCTCAGGTCATGATCTCACAGTTTGTCAGTTCAAGCCTCGTGTCAGGCTCTGTGCTGACAGCTCAGAGCCTGGAGCCTGCTTCGGATCTGCATCTCCCTCTGTCTCTGCCCCTCCCCTGCTCACGCATTGTCTCTCTCTAAAATAAATAAACATTAAAAGATAAAACAAAACCCCCAAAACCCAACCATGCCCTTGGGCTGAATTTCCCAGGCAACCAGGCCCTTCCGCGGGCAGCTGGGTTCAGGCAATGGCAGAATTGGTGAGAGAGCATGAGGAGAGAGTGCTGAGCTCTTTCTGCTACACACGCTCCCCGTCCTCAGCTCTGCCCACAGGGCCAAGACACTTTGTGGCTAGACCAGCCCATCCCCACAGCTCCTGATCTCTGGAATACTGTTTTCTCTCACTGCTTCCACGGGTGACAGTCAGTAGCCACCTGACCGCCCCTGGATCAGTCCCTTTACTCTGCCCATACCTTGGAAAAAAGGCCCTTCACTAAATTCTCTCCAGAATCCTCGCTGAGGGTGCCTTACGTGTCTGGCCAGATCCTTGATTAAAGTGAGTAAGCAGGGAACACAGACTAAAAAGGGCCTCAGACGCCATAGTCAGACATTTCTGTTTTACCCATAAGTGCAGTGGGGTAACAGTAAGCAGGTAACTGTCATAATATGTTTTATTATGTTTCATTCCTTCCTGGGGCATCCACAGCACTAAAAACCAAATATAAGATGCATTCCCAACTAGTCACCCAGCTACAAGGGTAGCTTTAAGGAAATCTTTTTCTAATAACATACAATAAAGCGTTTTAAAGTGTACAAATCAGTGGCAATGAGTACATTCGCTAGAATGTGCAATCATCTCCTTTAGCTCCAAAATATTTCCGTCACCCCAAAAAGGGCAACTGGTCTTTAAAGACACCATTCCGGAGGCTTTTTGGCAGAGAACAGGCTGAAATGAGGGAAGAAGTGAGCTGACCGGTGAGGAGGCCACTTGGGAATTCCAGGGGAGAGACGATCAGGTCCACAGCGATGGAAGTCGTCATGCGTGACATAGAACGTCTGGCCCGGCGGGTGGGCTGGATGGAGGGGTTGGGGGGAAATGAGAAGTTGAACAACAGAGGTGAGGAGGCCTGGAGGAACAAGAGGTCGGGAGAGAACTTGGGGATTGCTGTTTGGGATGCGTTGACTTTGAAATGCCAGTTAGACAGCCAGGGGCGATATCCAGAGGCAGCTGGATGCCGGCATCTAGAGCACCGTGGGGAGATAGAAATTTAAAGCCCTCTGCATTTGGATGGTGTTTGGAGCTGCCGGATGGGATGTGGTCACAGAAACAGAGTTCAAGGTAATGATCCTAAGCATACCTACATTTGAAGTCTGCTGGTGAAGGCTGGTTGTCACAAAGGAGAAGAGCACCATAAAAAATTTAGCTACACACACTGTTAACCTTGGGGAAACATTGCTCCTTTTGAGTCTACGAGCGGACACTTTCCTGTTAGTTGAAGTATATTTATGATTATTATTTTTTTATATCACAGGTGATCTGAAAGGTCAAGTTCTCCTTTTCTTACGCACGTTCCTGAAATGCCTCACAGCCTTTCTCATTTAAAGGCATCTGTTTTAGGCCCACCGATGGGTTGATTGAGGACAAATGAAAACGAGCCGGCCAGCTGATCATGACAGCATGTATTCAGTGACCGTAAGCAGAACAAATGACAGGAGGGGATAAAATCACTTATTTTAGGTATTTCCGGAATCAAAGCAGTAGCAACATAAGCAGAGCGTGGCGAAGCTTGCATAATGGCAGAGCCCCTATTATGACTGCGATGTAAAGCGTAATAGGATTTTCAGAAAACAATTTAGGAAAAGCGACAATCTTGCTTATTTAAATGCCATGTGACATTCGGCATTGCTCCTTCAGGTAAAATTACAAAATTGATAAAATGACTTTTAGAGATATTGTTGAATATGTGGAACACATGTAATGCATTTATCTGTTGACTAACCCTTAGGTGAGTATAAAAACTACATTGTTTCCTGAGAACTGAAGGCGACTCTAACTGAGTCATTATGCAAACGTGTGGAATTTCTATGTTTTATTTCAAATCAACTTTTTTTAAAAAAAAATGTTTATTTATTTTGAGAGGGAGAGATAGAGAGCGTGAGCAGGGCAGGTAGAGAGAGAGAAGAAGAGAGAGAATCTGAAGCAGGCTCCGCACTGTCACTGTGGGGCTCGATGTCACAAACCGTGAGCCATGATCTGAGCCGAAACCAAGAGTTGGACGCTTAACTGACTGAGCCACTCAGGCGCCTCTATTTCCAACCAAATTTTACAATGCGTCCATTTTTTGACATTAACAATTTCTCTGTGTGGATACAGAATATAAGATAAACTCCCTTTTATATTACAGTTATTTTTTAAAATAAAATTTTAAGTTCCCCAAAAGTGCATGTTCTGGTATATACTTAAACATTTTTGAATAAGATACTGGGCACCTGGGTGGCTCAGTCGGCTAAGCGTCCAACTCTTGATCTCTGCTCAGGCTATGATCTCATGGTTCATGGGTCTGAGCCCCGTCTTGGGCTCTGAATGGAAGGAGAGGAGCCTACTTGGGATTCTGTCTCTCCTTCCCTCTGTCCCTTCCTTGCTTGTGCTCCCTCAATCTCTCTCTCTCTTAAAACAAATAAATAAACTTTAAAAAATCTAAGATACTAAGAGCATTATTTTCTTCTGATTATAAAATTGACACGATAACCTTAAAATCTTCAATCTATTTAAAAAGGACAAAAAATTTTTTTTAAAAGGAAGAAAAGAAATCCACCCAAAGAGTACACTTTTGTACACCTTTCTATGCTGATCACTCATGTGTGTTACTTTACAGAAACAGAACCACAGCACACATGCTGTTTAATTTGCTTTTTGCACCTCAACATATGCCATGGATATATTTTGATATCGACAAATATCTAGCCACACCGTAATTTTTAATGTGTGGTAGTGTTCTATTTGATGGACTCTTTTTATCCAAATGTGCATTGACAGGCATTGTTTCTAATTTGTGTTGCTGACATTAGCTCTTACTGGATGCCAGAGAGTGTTTTAAATGCTTTCCCTATATTAATTCGTTTGCTCTGAAGGTCTTTTTAAAATAGTTTCTCGGGATATATTCCTAAAACTTGAATTGCTGGGTAAAGAGTCTGCACGTTTTAATACTGAGGCATATTGTCAAAATGTTCTCTGGAAAGACCGTACTCACGACACTTTCACCGACAGGACCGTTCGGTGGTCCCTCGCTAACGCTGCACGCCAGCAACCATTTTCATCTTTGGAGATTTAATGCCAAACATGGTGCCTCCTTCCCATCGGCATTCCTTTTAATTAAACTTCTTTTTACAAGCGTATTAGCTGCTTGCATGTGGTTTTCTGAAATGCCAGTTCATGTTTTTTTTGTTATTTTATTTCCCAATTGGGTCATGCATGGGAATAAACACATAAATAAAGCCACTAAAAGCTGCAAACTTGTGAAGACCCTGAAGAATTGAGAAGCTATCAGCACCAGTATTGATGCCCACAATCGCTATTTATTTTTCCTATTGCTAATCTTCATTCTTTTGTGACTCTTCATCTGCCGACACCTACGGTTCACTTTTAACGGCATCTTTTAATTCTTTTGTTTCCTAAGACTCACCTTTCCTTTTAAAATCCAGGTGACATTTGTCTTTGCTATTTCCCACCTTTATCTTGTCTCTTGGTAGGGGCAAGCTTCAACAATTATAAAGAGATTGTGTAAAAAGGCTTTGAAACCTGTTGCCAACAGACATATACGTTGTTGACAATGGATATGACCATTTACACAGTTTCAAGGGCAAACTCTATTCTCTGTTGGTGGAGTCTGAGAGCATAAAGTTCTATCCATCCACTTCAGTAAGTATATTGCATTTGTTGGTTGAGGGTAGTAACACGGATAGGGTTGAAGAGTAGGATAAACTCACTCGAGGAATGAGTTCCTACTGATCTATCTAGTAATCTCCACGCTCTTCTCCAACCACACTCCTGGGAAAGCCCAGTTTCCTTACCTCAGCTTGCAACAATGGGGACTCAGGATTCGTGTAATCTTAACTGGACTCTGTGGTCATGATTCTGATGCATTATTTGTAGCTTGAAATATCACAATAAGCTAACCGTTCTCACCACCTCTGTTTATCCCAAACTAGGCTACTTATTCCAATTCATCATGTCACTGCTGTCAGATTAATGCTCCCACTCCACAGTAGGGATTCATGTCCTACTCAACAACCATCTGTTTGTCCCCATAACCAACAGATTTAAGAACAAATGACACCACCAAGGGCAAATGACATAATTAAAGACCAAGGTGGTAGGATTTGCTGACATGTTTTTAAGTAAATTTGTTACATAAACTCTTACTAATAAGAGTAAGGACAATAACATTAAAACATAACCTCTCTTCTGGGGTCCGAGCTAATGAGGTCCAGGTATGCAATCCTGGACTGAATGTTATAAGCAGATGGAGTTTATAACACCTGTAAAGATGGATCAGTATTATATTTCTCAGCAAACTTCAACAAATCCCCAAACACTTGGATTTTCAGTGAGAACTTATATAAGTTAAAGTTTGGGTTCCAAGTAGAAAGTGAGTTGTAGATATTCTGTTCCTAAGACTCAAGGGAAATCCTTGTGCTTTTGTTTCTAAGTGTCTAGATAGGAAAACTGATGTTCAATGAAAAATTCAAGGCATCTAGGGGCGCCTGGGTGGCTCAGTCAGTTGAGTGTCCGACTTCAGCTCAGGTCATGATCTCACGGTTCATGAGTTCAAGCCCTGCATTGGGCTCTCTGCTGATGGCTCAGAGCCTGGAGCCTGCTTTGGATTCTGTGTCTCCCTCTCTCTCTCTGCCACTCCCCGACTTGTGCTCTGTCCCTCTCTGTCTCTCAAAAATAAATAAATGTAAAAAAAAATAGACAAATAAATTTTAAAAAATTCAAGGCGTCTGGGGGTGCCTGGGTGGCTCAGTTGGTTGAGCATCCCACTCTTGATTTTGGCTCAGATCATGGTCTCTTGGTTCATGGTGAGCCCCTCATCTGGCTCTGTGCTGATAGCCCATGGAGCCTGCTTGTGATTCTCTTTCTCCTTCTCTCTCTGCCCTTCCTTCACAGTCTCTCTGCTCATCCCCTGTGCATGTGCTCTCTCTCTCACAATAAATAAGTTAAAAATAGTTCAAGGTATTTTATTTTCAGTTTCCTACCAACTCTATATCTAACAAACTATGTGTAGTCAGTACTCATACTGTTATTATTTAAAAAAAAATTTTTTTTTAATGTTTATTTATTTTTGAGACAGAGAGAGACAGAGCATGAACGGGGCAAGGTCAGAGAGAGAGGGAGACACAGAATCCGAAACAGGCTCCAGGCTCTGAGCTGTCAGCACAGAGCCCGACGCGGGGCTCGAACTCACGGACTGTGAGATCATGACCAGAGCCAAAGTCGGCCGCTTAACCGACTGAGCCACCCAGGCGCCCCAATACTGTTATTTTTTTAAAAAAAGACAAAAAAATTCTTGGTCAACTCAAGAACATAAAGGCACTACTTATTTGAGACTCCAAACTTTTTTAATAGAAAATTAGTCAAAACATATGTACAAATTTATGTACAAAATACATGCACCGCAAATGATTAATGACAGCTTTTACCTATCAACTCCTAGAGAGTAAAAAAAAAATATTTAGTTGAAGCGAGAGTTTGAGGGACATCATTTCTTTGGTTCTTGCTTAGAGCTATTAGATCTACGATATGTCCTCATTAAATGACATACAATTAATTATTAGACAGAAATGCTTGTATCATCCATTAATATCCTAAAACAGATCTTGCGAAACAACCTTTGTGATCTTTGACATTAAGCTGTTCTTTATGGCAATAGTTAGACAGCATTGCCAATTATTTCTTCTGCTGACTTATGATTTGTGATGCTGAAAGCCTATCATTAGATGAAAAGTATCCTCAATTCTATGATAGGAACACATGCACCAATTAATTAACAAAATATGTTGTTTCTATCAGATAATTGTGTATATGAGGTAACTCATCAATTCCTGGTAGCTACTGGTATGGTGGTGGTGATGGTGGAGGTGGTGATGGTGGAGGTGGTAATAGAGATGGTGGTGGAGATGGTGGGGGTGGGGGGGGGTGGGGAGGGGGACGGTGGTAGAGGTAGTAGTGGTGGTGGTGGAGATAAGGATGATGGTGAAGATGGTGGTGGTGGAGACAGGGACGGTGTTGGAGACGGTGGTGGTGGTGGTGGAGTTGGTGAAGGTGGTGGTGGTGGTGGTCCAGTTGGTGGAGGTGGAGGTGGTGGTGGAGAGAGCAGTGGAGGTGGTGGTGACAGTGAGGGGGCGGTGTGATGATGGTTGTAGAGTTGAAGGCAATAAAGTTGAACAGGCAGAGTTGAAAGAGACAATAAGTTGGCCTAGAATCCAAGCCGGGTTTGTCCTGTTTGAGATGGAAAAGCTCTCTTTCACTGCCCTTCTTATCCTTGCAAGAGCGGCTGGTACTCTCTACAGAAGCGTTAACATACTGCCACCCAGGACATCTCCTACGTGCTCTCACTAGGAAAGGAGAGGCGGATGAACAGTCAGTGAAGAGGCAAGTCTGCCACTGTGGTAACCCCCTCTCTCTGGAAGCAGAAAGGGGGGACACAACAGTGGTTGCTAGCTGTCTGTCTGAATATGTTTGAGACGTAGATAGTAGATATGCAGCTCAATAAACAAGAGAGAAACCGGAATAGAGTTTCCAACAATGTCACCCAGGGAAAATTTACCAAACTCCATCCATATACTGGGTTGAGCATCATGGATACGAAGATGACTATGACACTGTTCCTGCCCTTGAGGAGCTTATGGGTTAATATTCGTAATAGGAGGAGTTGATACTGAATATCTGTCACAGGGCATGAAAGGAAAATCTCTCATAACAACATGGAGGTGGGTGTATGATGAATACGCCTCAATATGAAAGACGGCACCAGCAAATGAAGGGAAGCGCAAATGAGGAAGCCTAGAGTATTTGAGATGAGAGAAGTCAGTAGAGCCTGGTAGAATTTTATCATTTTAAAAATCATACGTAACATTAGAAATGTATAGTATATAAACTTTTGCCATTAAAATTAATTATACCCAGAGGAATCCTATTTAAAAACTTTCACCTGGAAAAGAATATAATGATTATCAATCTGGTGTACAAGGGTGATAAATACAATCTATTGGAGATTATTTATTTATTTATTTATTTATTTATTTATTTATTTATTATTTTAACAGTTTGTTTATTTTGAGAAACAGAGACAGAGTGTGTGTGCATGCATGCGCATGTGAGCGGAAGAGAGGCAGTAGAGACAGGGAGACGGAGAATCCCAAGCAGGTTCTGCACTGATACTGCCTGATTTGGGGCTCGATCTCATGAACCGTGAGATCATGACCTGAGCTGAAACCAAGAGTCAGACGCTTAAGCTACTGAGCCACCCAGGCACCCCTGTTGATCTTATATTTATCTATTAGAAAGACATATTTCTTTAAAAAGGAAAAACCTATGCTTTACTGGTCTCTGAGAATACACAACTACAATAGTTCATAGATCAAAAATTCTTATTTATAATTTTTCTCATAGAGACAGCATACATTTTATAATAATTTATTAATTATGGACCTGGTATATTTGGTAATAAGCAATTTTTCTTGGCTTGAGTAGATTTTCTCAGTTTCACACGCCCACATTTTTTTTGGATATAAACATTTCAAGATAAATCACATAAATATTTATTTTTAGAGAGAAAAGCAGAGCACTGCACTATATTTCCTAAGATAAGGCTACCATTTTAAATATAAATTATGCCTTTAAACATATGTATTTACATATATAACACTGACAATCTATGATACCTCCAATTCTTTTCAAAAAGAGATTTTTTTGTAAGAGGAGACGTGGTTGTTTAAAACCACACTCTCCCCTTTACTCCTAAAAGTAAATTTGAGGTCTAGGGACATTTCATCTAATTTACACCCTTGCATTAAAAGCTTAAACTATTCCTAGAATAATTAAGCCTGGATAATATCTAACTTCACACACACACACACACACACACACACACACACACTTTATACACGAGAAAACGTATTTTTATTCTAACCTGATTCTGTTTAAACAAAGTACAAGGGAGAACTTTTGGTTTGGGACCTATGATGTTAGTCTTTTAATGTTTCCTTCTCATCCCCACGTGGAGATAATGGCAATGACATGCTTCTCACTTGCTGGGAATCATGACTCTGCTCTTTGAGGAGAAAACTTAGAACACTGACCTGCATGCAAGGAAGGCTGAGCCTGGGACACCAATTCTGTAACGAGCAAAGGAAGTAGGAAACATGGGCTCAAAATGGAACACATCTACTTTGAAGGTAGAATTCTAGGTTAATTGTTAAAGCATTCAGAGAAAAAGAGATAACTGTGATTGGTTGAGAACTCGCTTACAAATTTCACATACCGAAAGCAGAAATGATGCTTGTGCGCCCTCTGTATCGTCGGGTCTGCACCGCGGTGCCTGCAAGAAGGCGGGCTGACTCCTGCGGCGCCCACCGGTCCCTTGTCCGTCCCAAGAGCTCAGCTGAGCGAGACCCTCTTGGTCCCCCTTCTCTGGAGTAAACACGGAAACGGGAGTCGGCTCCTCGGGGAACCAAAGTGAGATGTGCACACGATGTGTACTGAGATATGTGACGGCGTGAACTGGCCACTGCCATGAAGGATCCCTGTGTAGCAGGAATCCGAATCCGAGCTCGAATCCGAGCTGATCCCTCTTGCTCACGGCTGGGGTCCGGCAGGACTGACCACTCCAGGCAGCCTGGAGGCCTGGGGCGGGCAGAGTCAGTAGGCGGGCCCAGGAGGATCTGGAGAAGAACTCAAGCTCTGTGCAGGTTGGGGACTGGGACGGGCCTGGGCAGGTGGGGTGAGCCCGGCAGCTACTGACAGGCAGGGCGGGGAAGCCTCCTAGGAGAGAACTGGTTTGAGTGGAGACCAGGCACCATGAGCAGAGTTCAGTGATGGCGAGTGAGGACTCGACGACCAGAACGAGAGCCATTACTTGAACTTGTCCCCGGCCCAGTGACTAGGAAGGCACAGAGGGAAAGATGAAGGAGGCTGTTTTTGTAGTGCCTGGAGCATGGGAAGCTCTGTTGAGGGATTCCAGAACAAACTGGAAAGCCAAGGGCAGCGGGGCTGTGCTTCTACGTCTGGGTCGCACGCCGCCTCTTAGCTCTGGCCTCCTGGGGGCTCAGGGCAGATGTGGGGCCACTTTGCCCAGGGAGCAGCAGGTGACACTGTGACAGCAGGCAGAGTGCTACACGCCACGCTCAGGGAGCAGCGGCAACGGGGGGGTGGGGCAGGGAACTGCACAGCCCTCCGGGAGCCCCAAGGATGTTCGAGCCAAGCATCGTGTAGGAAACAGATACACAAGGGAAGCTGGGGACCGCAGTCCTTCCAACGCGGGTCTGTGCCTGGCGGAGCAGCGGCCAGGCTGTGAGAGGGATGTAAATGTGTGACAAACGCAGGGGCTACTTGCGTGATGTGGGTGCGTAAGCACACCAGCGTGTGTCAACGTGTGCACATGCTTGCACTGAACACGGATGCCCACACGTGTGTGTGCCAGCGCCACACCGGAGGACAGAGATGAATGGGAGACAGTTGGTATTTCAATAGATTTGCCTGCAACCTTTCTCTTCCCTCACCTGTGTCTAGGCAACTCGATTCTTCCACAGCCCACAACCCTCCAGACTCTGACTGCAGGCCACTGCCCTCACCTTACCACTGTTCAACTCTTACTGTTGGAGATCTTTCTCAAGGATTTGGGAGTATTTGTTTACAACAGGCACAGCAAAGGAAACCTGGGGACAGTTAGAGCGGAGATACAATGCCAAGAGAAGCTATGGGCTGGGGTCCTTGCAAATTTCATATGTCAGACGGACTTTCTGCAGCCTAATGATTTTTTAAAAAGTAATTTGCATAGATATAGCTGTTTCCATAGCAACCCAGATAGGGTTACATTTAGCAAAGCTACTGAGAGATGGTGAGACGGCTCCCTGGAGGTAAAAGGACTTTTAATAAGACCCTCGTGTTTGGAGGTTCATCAGCTAACTGGAGAGAGCAATTCCTTTCCTTCCTTCCTTTAGTGTGGCTAAGTTAATCAGACTTGCTTGCTTATGGGAGAGTTCCCATCCTGGGGTCACATGATCATTTCTTTCTTTTCAATCCCATTTTCATTAGATTCAAGTTATAAATACTTAGTTGTGCTCAATGTGAAGTTTATACATGACAATAAAATTTCACGTCTGTGTTTGCACACTCCGATAGCTAAGTTAATAGCAAGGGCAGTTTTGCAGAAAATTATTAAATTGATAAACTGCTTGAAAATCCTAAATGACCCATGTTCATCTTATCATTGTAACTGTGTGTTAAATACAAATTTCTCTTTCCTGCTAATTTAACAAAACATTAGGGAGTCTACTGAAAGCGCCATGGAAGGTAAAGTGACTTACCACTGTCCTGCCTATAAATGTTCTTCATGAAAGGTACATGTGATCGGGCATTCTAAGTGGTTACATGTATCGGAAAATGCCTCCAGGGTCAGAAACAAAAAGGAAAGCTTCTACACTCGTTCTGTCTGAGAAAGATACCCCAAAGTTGAGGCTCCACTGCCAAAGAAAAGGAAATGTATTTAGTTTTCTTCTCTCTCTTTGAACTCTCTTTTCTCTCATTGCTGTGAGCGAGCTTGGAACTCGTACAAAATTAGACACCTGCTCCATCCAGACTAGGAAATCACTTAAAAAGATAGATGCATAAATCCTCAACAAAATATTAGCAAACTGAATCTAAGAATACATTATAAAAATCATTCACCGTGATCAAGTGTGATTTATTCCAGGGACACAAGGGTGGGTCAATAATCACAAATCCATCAATGTGATACATCACATCAATAAGAGAAAGGACAAAAGCCACGTATCATCTCGATAGGGGCAGAAAACGCATTTGACAAAGTATGCTATCCATTCATGATAAAAACTCTCAATAAAGTAGGCCTAGAGAGAGCACACCTCAGCATAATAAAGAACATGTATGAAAACCCCACATATAGGAACACCACACTCAATGGTGAAGAACTGAGAGCTTGTCCTTCAGGATCAGGAACAAGACAAGGGTGTTCACTCTCATCAGTTTTATTCTACAGAGTACTGGAAGTCGTAGCTGCAACAATCAAACAAGAAAAAGAGAAAAAAGGCATACAAGTTGGTAAAGAAGTAAACCTTTCACTATTTGCAGACTACATGATACCATATATGGAAAACCCTAAAGACTCCACCAAAAAACTACTTAGTAGAATGGATAAATGAATTCAGTAAGGTCCCAGGGCACAAAATCAATACACGGAAATCTGTTGCATTTCTACATGCTAATAATGAAGTAGCAGAAAGAGAACAGTAAGAAAATAATTCTGTTTACAGTTGCACCAAAAAGAATAAAATACCTGGAAGAAATGTAACCAAAGAGGTAGAAGGCCTGTACTCCAACAACTATAAAAAATTGAAGGTGACACAAACAAGTGGGCAGATATTCCATGCTCCTGGACTGAAGAACCAATATTGTTAAAATGTCTACACTACCCTCAAGCAATCTACATATTTAATGTAATCCTTAGCAAAGTACCAATAGCAGTTTTCACAGAACTAGAACAAATAACCCTAAAAGTTGTATGAAACCACAAAAGATCCTGAATCGCAAGGCAATCTTAGGAAAGAAGAATGAAGCCAAAGGTATTGCAATACTAGATTTCAAGATATGCTACAAAGCTGTAGTGATCAAAGCATAAAACTCCTAGAAGAAAACATACGTAGTAATTTCTCGGACATCGGCCATAGAAACACTTTTCTAGATATGTCTCCTCAGGCAAAGGAAACAAAAGCAAAAATAAACTATTGGGACTACACCAAATATAAGGTTTCACATAGCAATGGAAATCATCAACAGGACAGCAAGGAAACTCACTGAATGGGAGAAGATATGTGCAATGACATATCCAATAAGAGGTTAATATCCAAAACATACAAAGAACTTATACAGCTCAACGCCCAAAAAACAATCTGATTTTTTAAAATGTGCAGAAGACTTGAATAGACATTTTTTCCCAAGAAGATATACAAATGGCCGACCAGTAAAAAGATGCTCAACATCACTCATCATCAGGGAAATGCAAATCAAAACCACAATGAGATACTAGCTCAGACCTACTGAAATGGCTAGAATTAAAACTACAAGAAATAATAAGTGTTGGCAAGGATGTGGAGAAAAAGGGACCCTCACGTGCTGTCAGTGGGAATGCAAGTTGGTGCAGCCACTATGGAAAACAGTACGGACGTTTCTTAAAAAGAATTAAAAACAGAATTACCACACAATCCAATAATTCCACTATTGGGAATTTACCCAAAGAATACAAAAACCCTAATTCAAAAAGATATATACACTTCTATGTTTACTATATCATTATTTACAATATCCAAGATATGGAAGCAACCCAAGTGTCCACCCATGGGTGGATGGGTAAAGACATGATATGTGTGTGTTTGTGTATGTGTAGGTGTGTGAGTGTGTACATACAACATACACAAAATGGAATATTACTTGGTCATAAAAAAGAATGAAACCTTGACATTTGCAACAACATGGACGGACCCAGATGGCGTAATGCTAAATGAAGTAAGTCAGAGGGGTGCCTGGGTCGCTCAGTTGGTTGGGCGTCCGACTTTGGCTTGGGTCATGATCTCATGGTCTGTGAGTTGAAGTCCCACATCAGGCTCTGTGCTGATGGCTCAGAGCCTGGAGCCTGCTTTGGATTCTGTGTCTCCCTCTCTCTCTGCCCCTCCCCTGCTCACGCTCTGTCTCTCTCTCTGTGTCTCAAAAATAGACATTGAAAAAAATTAAAAAAAAAAAAAAAAGAAAGATGTCAGAGAAAGACAAATACAAGATGATTTCCCTCATATGCGGAATTTAAGAAAACAAAGAAAGAGACAAAACCCCAGGCTCTTAAATACAGAGAACTGATGGTTATCAGAGGGGAGGTGGGGGGGGGGGAGGGATGGATGAACTAGGAGACGGAGGTCAAAGTACACTTATTCTGAGCAGCACTAAGCAAAGCTGAGAAACGTTGTACACTTGAAACTAATAGAACACTTCATGTTAATTATACATCAGTAAAAACTAACAAAACTAAAACAAAATATTAAACATCTGCTCCACCTGGACTATAAAATCACTTAAAGGGCAAACAAAACTGAAACAAAACAAATACCACTACAGCCAATATCTAAGGCTTCTTATTGTTAATAAAAGTGTTTTCTGACCGCTTTGGAATCCGTATTTCTCAGTCTTAGACTTCTGAGCATATTCCTGCCTCTCGCTAACTCTCGATGGAAAGAATTTTGAGTGAAGAGTAAAACACGGAAGACAACGTCTCCTCATCTGAAAACAAATCTTTTAACATAAAACGTGAGGAATGGAAGTAGCCTTCTTACTGCTGACACTTACGAACGTAAAATGTGGTTAACTATGAAATCTATCTGGAAAGCAGATGAGAGTACGTATTCATGTTTCAATGAAGTAACCACAAAGATGGGCTTCAGAAACTCTATTTGTGAACAGACCAGGTACGCCACTTGACAATGGAGTTGAGTTGATGAATGAAAATCCATTTTCTCAAAAAAACCAAAAATCCAACATGCATGAAAGCCACACCGAGTGTAGAGCAAATGGCTCTTTTTCCTAATGTGTATCTTTAGTTTAAGTACTAAATGTGTTTGTTATGGGACGGCTTCATGTGAGGTGCTGAATACCGTTATGCCTGAGTTTCTACATTTCCAAAGGGTCTGCAAGAAATTTCCAAACTTTTCAGTCGGACAGCTGTCATTTGTGCCCCAAATGAATTCTTGCTCACTATGGTGAATGAATACCGTGTGACCCCGGGAGCACTTCTAGTAATATTTGTGTGAGGCAACTCAAGTCACATAGGGAATTATTTTTTTAAACATGTTTCAGCGTGTATTCATTGATTTATTTAGTTTTGAGAGCCAGAGAGAGAGACAGGGCTCGAGTAGGGTACGTACAGAGTCAGGGAGACAGAATCCGAAGCAGGCTCCAGGCTCTGAGCGGTCAGCACAGAGCCCACTGCGGGGCTTGAACCCACAAACCGCGACATCACGACCCGAGCTCAAGTTGGAGGCTTAACTGGCTGAGCCACCCAGGCGTCTCAGGTTATGTAAGAAGTATAAAGCGGGACACCCATGACTGCTTCCTCCCCTTCCCCAGAAGAGGCGCCTGGCTTCTTGGAGGGTGTTAGATTAAAAGGCAAATATGCATGGAGACAGAAGACCAGAACTGTCTGAAGCAGGCAGCATTCAAGGAAGGTAGCCGCAGCAGATATCCAGACGGCACCTACCCTCTAAGGGGTGGCATGTGGGATGCCCACACACGCACAGGAGTGACACAATTGAATTTATTCTTGGGAAAGGAGGAGCCCTTCTGTAAGTACTGGGTGTGTTTTCTTCTCCTGCTCTCATTATCTGAAAACCAAACTCCCGTCCATCTTTCAAACCCACGACAAACATTAATTTCTTTATTAAGCCTTTCCTGATCCCCTAGAGTGAGAATTCCCTTTCTTCCCTGAAGCTTTTCCAGCCCTGTCTCGGTGCTTACGTTGTAGAACAGTTATCCACGTGGATGTACCCTCTCTCACACTTGATCGACAGCTCCTTGGGGCTCGGACATAACCTGGCACACGCAGGAAAGAAAGGTGGACAGGAAGGCCAGCTGCCGAGGACAACTTCCCTATTTCTCTGGGATTACGAGGCTCTATGGTGCAGGTCCCCGAGTTGGGAAATCATTCCAAAGAGCTTCTTCTTCGGGGCTGTCCCTCGGGAGGGTGCCGCGGTGATGGCACACAGCTTCCGTGAAGGCAAATACGCCACCCATCCCGACGGGCAGCCCACCGGGAGAGTGAGTCACTACGGGAACACGGTTGGGCGCATGCAGACAAAGCGGTGGCTCCTCCCCTGCCAGGTGGAGTCTCATCCTCCGAGGGACAACCAGGAAGGAGGCTGATTTTGCACATTTCATTGGGAATAACAAATAAAAACATCTGTTGAAAAGGAAACCAGGTGTTGGGCAGGAGATGTGCACCTTCTTTAATTCTCCCCTTTCCTCCAGGATCCGGTGGGGATTTCGACGTTGTGTTCATTAACACTAGTTAATGTAATTTTTGTGATAATTGTAGAGCAAATAGAGCAAACTCTCAAATATAATTAGGGAAAAGTGTTTCTAATTAACTTGTAACTCGTGAGTCGCAAACTAGAGCCACAAATCAGTTATGCATTGTCACACCGAACAAGTAAAATACGCTGTACATTTCCATCCGGGCAAATAAACAAAACAAAACGAAACGCCCTTGGCAATCCTTTCCCGT
Source organism: Panthera pardus (assembly GCF_024362965.1). Lineage (NCBI taxonomy): Eukaryota > Metazoa > Chordata > Mammalia > Carnivora > Felidae > Panthera > Panthera pardus. Next base: position 8,835,306 of record NW_026526765.1, read on the forward strand.
GAACCTTTACAACGTCTCAGCATTGCTCTGGAACGTAATTGTAGGTAAGCACAGGTGTGTTTCATACCATCGGCACCGGCGATCCTAGGGGTGAGCAATGAAGGCAACCCCACGCAGTCTGGGGACATCCAACACGCACCTTGAGAGCGTGCCGAACGGTGCGCTCGGATGGGTGTGCAGAGGTTCTAACGAAACCCTCATGGGTTCTGTAGGGAAACGGAGACCGTGGGAGTTGCAAGCCCCGTCCCGGTCAACAGCACCCTCGGTGACAGCTGCTTCCCTACCGCTGGCTGTCAGTTAGGGGACGGACTGTCACAGGGGACCGCTGCTGCCTTTGTTAGAAGTGCCCTCACTTTCTTCTCTCTCACGTGAGCAGGCACACTGAAATAAGAGGTAACTTCAAATTCATCCTAATTTGCAGAAACGAGAAACAAGCCGAGCATTTTCTTTGGATAATTGAGTTATTACTCCTTGCAACAGATTGTTTTGGCATCTCTCAAGACATACCTGTGCCTCCCACGCCCCCATCCCTCTGCTGCTCACTGTGGTAACTGCTGGCCTGGAGAGAGCAGAAAGTGATGTTCCTCAAACGTGCACGATCATGACAACTGCCAGAGGGTCTTGTGAAAATACGGATTCCCAGGCTATTACCATAGAGATCTGGGGCCCAGAAATCTTCATTTGATTGGGGGAATTGGGAGATCATGGGTAGAGTATAAAGAGAACAGGCTTCGGGAACAGAGGGTTAGGGAATGTATTGCGTGCCAGCTGGGACATTGAGCAAGCTCCTTTAAGCCTGTCCTCTGGGGACCTCTGGGCATATTTAAGGCACCCAGCATGATGACTAGTAAGTGACGGGTGTTCGGGAATGTTTATTCTGTCTTGAAACATAAGAATGCAAAGAATACCGGGCTTTTCAGGTTAGGCACATCGGGGAGCAATGAGAATGTAAAACACAGGAAATAATGTAACATCTCAGCTCCGGAAACACCTACCAGTATCCTCCCCTGTGGCTAATGTAATAAAGAAGGGTTCTAATACTGATTTCTACAGTCAACAAGTCTATATTTTACCATAACATAAACTAGAACTCCTTAACAAACACTTTCTATCAAAACGACTTGCTCACTGGAACACTTCCATCTAAGCTAACATACACCATCATTTGGAGCTTTTCATTTCTTGAAGCGAAGCTTCATTCTAAGTAATAAATTTCCATTACTTTCTAATCTCCTTAGCCTGCTCCATTTTTCATCATAGCGCTTCTTGAAATGACAGGTTTATTGTCTGTCTTGTCCACCACAACACAAGCCCTCTGAGAGCAGGGCTCTGAATTTTAAGTCTGCAACATTCCACAACAGTTCTGTTAATGGCTATTAAAATCACACTCAAAGTTTTGATTTTTTCTACTTCTTTACATATAAATGAACGGAAACCCAAGACCTCCTCCAGCTATGCCTTTTATTTCTGCCTTCCTCCAGCTAGCTCCCTGAACACAAGCATCGCCATCTTGGCCATTAGGAAGAGGGCCATGCCCCAGGGATGGCCTGTGGCTAGAACGTACCTGGGTATTCACCAAACACCTGTATCCAGAGGACCTACGCCTCACTGCCACCTACGCCTCACTGCCACTGTTGTACATGCTCAACAAACATGTGTCTAACGAATGAATGAATTAGACTCATAGCCTACAGACTGGCTTCAATCTCTAGAATTAAGAATGGGGTGAGCAGGAAGGTAATGGTGTGAATTTTCTAACTCGGTTAGACGTGGCCTGGCTGGGGAGGAAATTAGGAATCAGAACTAGTCCTGTGTGGAGGGTTGTAAGTTTTGCTGTTCCCATTTGGTTATCATCGGGCTATCTGCTATAGAGAGATAAGCCTAATATGGTGAAAATGACAATTTAGAGAAGGCGAGAGCAGACATCTCTCTAAAGAATGCGTGAGCTATGTAGCGTATTAGGAAATGAGTTGGGGGCAAGTGGCAGACCAACCACAAACACCTGTCTCTTCTACCCTTCGATGGAGTGCTGCGGAATTCTTCAGGCCTGCTGTTCCCTTCCTGTGGATGGAGCACAATTACTGGAGCACAGACCCTCACTCACTCTTCCCCTGGTAGGAGGAGGGACTTGTCCAAACAATCAGCGGCATGCATCGTTTGGCTCAGCTCTGTCTGTCCTTCCTCCTCCTGGGAATGAGTGGCCAGAGGAAACTCTGGTTCCTCTAGTCTCCGCAGGATATGTCCCGGGGGGCTGTCAGAGGAACAGGAAGGCTTCCCCGACCCAACTGCTGCCTGTGCAATAGTGGATACGTCTGCCTAATTCTGGGCTTCATTATTAGCAAACCCGCTTGGTAAACAGGCCTAGAACCTGGCTTCCAATCTGACTTCTAAGAGTAATGGTTTGATAATGTGGCTTCCTTCTTCATTTTGTTCAGAACTTGGCGTAGAAAAGAGGGTAAAAGCGGGTGTAGTAGAGGGTTGTATAAACTATGGCCTGAGGGCTAGCTATTTGCCTTTATACATAAAGTTTTATTGAAACATAGCTACATCCGATTTTTTATGTACTGTCTATAGCTGTTTTCACCCAACATAGGTAGAATTGAGTAGTTGTAACAGAGATGTTATAGCCGACGAGCTAAAATAGTTATCATCTGGCCTTTTACAGATAAGGTTTGCCAATTTCTGTTCTGGGATCTAGAGGAATGCTAGAAAGGCACGCTGCTGCCAGAGCCATGCTTTCATGTTTGAAAGCAAAGGAAAAGTAAAGGAAGGCAGGACTCATTTCCAGCCAACACTGCTGTCCCTAACACGCTAAAAAGAGAGTCCAAATGCAGAAGCAAGTTCAACAGATGGAAACTTAACTGAACCTTCCTGGAAATTGCAGCAGAGGAGGAGAGGCATCCAGTGAGAGCAGCCGAAAGAGGTGACGGCAGGCCTGGATCCCGGGGCCTGGAACAGGGACAAGCGGGCACAGAGCGGAGGTGCCCCCGGATGCCCGAGTTTCTGTTGAGGGAGACTCTGCAGGCTTTGTAGGGATAGACAATGTCAGGGGTCCACAGGGCAGCTCGGGGAAATAGCCCTGGTGGCAGAGGACTGACATGTGGCAGTGGAGGTGTGCCACACAGTGATCACACTCTGTGTGGCACTGCACAGCCAAGAAACCTAACCTCCAAAGAGGAAATTAAAAATCAAAGGTGTCAAATCTGCAGGAAGGGAATGAAGTCACTTCAGTAAGACCCGGTGTGGCGTGGGGTGGCGGCGGGGGTGAGAGGGGGCGGTTGTGCTGTGTCAGCCTAGCTGAGCTGGAACGATGCCTCCCAGAATTCCCTTTCCTCCTCGTTTCCAGGGTAATGATGTCCACAGGAGAAATCTGCAGGCAACCTGGCAGGTGCCAGGGAAACAGCAGGTGCTGAACTCTGATGGCTGTAGGCCCAGGGCACCAAGCTTTGCCATGGCCTGTGTGCACTTTCATGGCCTCGCCTTCTGGGTGTGGGGCCACGGCCAGCGGCAAAGCTGCTGTTCTCACTACTTCTCCTTCTTCAGCAATCCATGTCCTGCAGCAGGCACGCGTGGAACGCCGTGGCCAAAGGAGCCAGGTTTTGTGTTTTTCTCATGAGGCCAATATTCAGCCAACGGGAGGCAGAAGAGGGTGCCTCTCTACCCTCACAGGTGCCAGCTGGTCTTCCTGAGCTTGCCTTCTTCATATCGAGCTTGTCATCCTGATCTCTACCTCCTGACCCACGTCAACTTCACATTCAGCACCAAACACAGCCTTCCTCAGACGTCTTCACTAGCTCCTACGTTGTACCAAGTTTCACCCAGATAATAAATCCCTTTACTGTATCACCTACACTGCTCATGCTTTTCCGGTCAAATCACAGCTGAGATGCCTAGTGTTGGGGTGGCTTCCGCTGCCAATATCTAAATGTTGCAAGAGGGCAGCAATGTTTCCAATTTCATGGAAGGATTAATCTTCCCTTCAACCAGTAAATGCGTGACACCAAAATCTACCTTTTGCTTGGATTTTGTCCCCTGATTCAATTTAAGCTCACCGATGGTGGACCCTGGAAGTCAGGCACCACCAGACGGGCTTCTCCTGACTGACTACATCCAAAAAGATCTCTAATTACTCATCTTCCCTCAAATACTGTGGTTGGCAGAATAATGGTCCTCCAAAAATTTCCATGCCCTAATCCCCATAAGCTATGAGTATGTTACCTTTTACTGAAAATGTGATTAATTTAAGACGGGCAGATTATCTTAGAGATTCACTCCTGGCGGCAGTCAGAGGGAAATGTACCTACAGAAGACTTCTCAGAGATGTGATGCTGCTGGCTCTGACGACAGGGGAAGTGGGTCTCCAGTCAACAAGGGAAGTGGGTCTCCAGCCAACAGGGGAAGTGGGTATTCAGTCAACAGGGGAAGTGGGTCTCAGTCAACAGGGAAAGTGGGTCTCCAGTCAACAAGGGAAGTGGGTCTCCAGCCAACAGGGGAAGTGGGTATCCAGTGCAGGAATGTGGGCAGCTCCAGTAGCCAGAAAAGGCAACAACCTACCCTAAAGTTTCCAGAAAGGAACACAGCCCTGTTGACATCCTGATTTTAGCACGGTGAGACTTATGTTGGACTTCTAACCTCCAGAACTGGAAGATAATAAACTGCATTGTTTTCAGTGGCTAGATTTGTGGAAATATGTTGTAGCAGCAAAATGTAACAGATACAGACTTCACTGGGTACCTGTCATGGCCTTGTCTGGGGCTGCTATTGGGGTACACACCTGTGTTGGGATAACTGCTCTCAGGGCTTAGCATGGCTCCTTTTCTAAAGATGACGCATCATGGGCCAGCGTTCACACCCCTGGAGAGTCATGGGTAGGATTTCACACTGGAACAATGCATCTTTGAGGCCCTTAAAGTATATCAACAATTCCTGCGTGAGGTAGCTCTGAGCCACCTAAAGAGGGATGGAGGGACAGTGAAGACTTCTGGCAGAGGCTGCAAGGAATTGAAAGGTTGGGGAGGATGATTTTTATACTTTAGCTAGCTTAAGAATTGTAGACTTTGAACTTTAACACACAATGGCAAGAGATATTGATTTTTAGGCTTTAATTCCTTTGAACTTTAATGTCTTTGGACTCCAACATAAAAGTGGATTGAAACTTTGATTTTTAATTTCTCCTTGGGAATTTGATATTTGGAGGGGTTTATATTAAAATTCGAAGCATCTCTGCATTGCTGGCATTTCATTATTGGAACGTCTCTATTCATTTTTATCTTTGTGATGCTGTTTAATCTTATGGAAGAACCTCTGATATGCTATGTTAGACAACATGGTGGACATTATTTGGGATAAGAAATAAGTGTGGGATTTAACTTTACACTTTGGGAACACAGTGACCCTGGATTTGATTTAAATGATGTGCTACCCTCATCCATTTCAGTGCCTTTTAATATAATATATAAAATGCCCACCAGGAGTCCCAGGTTATCACCAAAAAAACCCAGGAAGATAGAGGATAGGCTAGCTTGAAAAATGCTTAGCTCCTGCTTTGGAGAGATGAGCCATGCCTCTAGGTGATCACAGCCAATAGGATTAGAAAGAAACAGGTTGGAGGATGCTAGTCGGGAAAATGCTTCCCCTCTATTCCAGTGTCTCTTTCCATGAAGGGTATTTAGTTAACGTTACACCCTAGACTTATGCTGCAAGAGTAAACCCTCTTGGCTAACAGACCTAAAGAAATGCTTCCACGTTGGCTTCTATCAGCAACAGAGACAATACTTAGTAATATTCACACTTTGTCTTATCTATGGAACTGTTCAGAATTCATGCAGGCAAGAGATTATCAATAGGGACATAATGGAATAAAGAAGAGAATGGAAGGAGTAACCTAGCAGATGAGACATTTTATCATGTTTCTGTAAGATGCAAACCAGATGGAGGGGAGTTGGCTGATGAAGTTGCAATGGAAGCCAGCACAGCCCAGGATGAACACAGAGGGGACTCCATGCCAATGATCCAATGTGGTGACTGCCTGTCCTGGTGGAACCTAGGGAAGATTCATGTTCAGAGAAGGCAGGCACAGGGAATGTAGAAATGAGAAGGGAGGGTACCCAAGGGTGACTGATTCAAAGGAAGCAGCTGCCCACCCTCTCATTATCCATTCCTGCCTGGGTGCAGAGAACACCTCGCCCCCACACTGTCCACTCCTACCCAGGTGGAAAAAATACCCGGCAGCCAGAAAATTGCTGGCCCCTCCCTAAAGGGCAGACAAATAAACAACTCAGAAGAATATTCTCCAAAGAGATTGACTGCACGGGAGGAGAATGGAAAAGCTAATGTGGATATCTGAGCCTTAGAGAAAAGCTCTCCTCATCAAGATCCTTAAAGGATTCCCCATCACAACAGCTCATGCTTACCTGCTCACCTGAAGTCAAGTTCACAGTTAACAAGCTTCATGGGTAAGCACAGAGCTCAAACTCTCTACTCTTTCTGTCTTAAAAATGAACAAAGAATTCATCATTTTTCTACGGTTGAGTAATATTCCATTGTGTGTGTGTGTGTGTGTGTGTGTGTGTGTGTATACCAAATCTTTACCTGTTCATCAGTTGATTGGCACTTGGACTGTTTACATAATTTGAAAGTTCACTGTGTATAAACAGTCAGTAGCATCTTTCCTTAAAATACATGGTTTTATAAATTTATGTGTAGAAGCATATGGAAATAGCCGTGTCTTCAATTGCTTGAAACTACACTGTGTATAAACCTTTATTAAAGTGACATCTTCTTTCATCAAAAAAAAAAATGGGTAGACAACTGGTCTCTATGCATTTAAAGTAAGTGTGCAAAATCAATGAGAAGACCCCCATAAAAACAAATAGAAAGAAATGACAACAGAGAAAAGTCAGATGATTCATGATGAACAGAAAACAAACCTTAGTTCAAAATAATATCCTGATTAAAATTCCAGAATTGTTTACGTTCATAGAATAAGTACAGAGGTTATAAAAAACACAAAGGGGAGTTCTTAAGATTGAAATGAGAACACTGTTAATACCACTAATAGTATCTCAGTATATCCCTGCAAAAAACTCCCTCATGGGTAGGTTGAGAGTAATGTGGGATACTGAAGAGATCTCTCACCATGTATGATAAAAAGAAAAAGGGCTCCAAATTATGTAAGCAAATATAAGAGAGAGGAAAAGTCCAAGAGGTCCAAAATCTGACTATCAATAATCCTAAAAAGAGAGGATAGAGAAAATGAATACATTAAAAAAAATAAAAATATAGTTTTCTGGCACTGTAGATCATGACTCTTTAAACTGAAAATGTCTAACATCAGTGAATTTTTAAAAAGGCAAATACCTAGATATATCACCACAGACTTTTATGTCTCAAGGATAAAATTATATCATAGAAGATATTCCTGAGAAAAATAATTTCTATCCCTCCATATCTAATGAATGTCAATCATGTATGAGGATTTAGCGACATTTTCAGAATTTCATCACCTAAGCACCTTAATTAATTAATATTTGGAAGTTATAAAAGAATAAACCAAGAAAGAGGAGGGCCTGGGATCTAGGAGATAGACATTCCAAACCTGGAGAGCAATACAGCAGTTCTAGAGAGCAGTCATCTAATTCTGCCCTCAAAATAGAGGGTTCATGAGCTCTCTGGAAAACCAGGGAATTAATGATGATAGAAATCACGGACAAAGTTGAGTTGGTGGGCATTATAGATGATGAAGGATGTTAGATATGATGCCAGAAGTGTACTCCTTTGACAAGGATCATTACTTTGGACCCATTGGGAAAGAAATGTGATGGCTGGGTACCACATGGATCTGCTCTTCCATCATAATGCAAAGGCTAATCTCTGGCTTTCAACTTTTGAATCAAGCTATAGACAAACCTGGAAGACTGACTATGGTGACAGAATAGATTGCAAATACATCCAACCTTGACAATGTCAAAGTCAAGTACGGCGACAGAGATTGTGAAGAAGGGTGAGGACAGAAGAGTACTATTATTTTTATCTTATAATATGGGTGATGAGACCATGTCTTTATTATACAGAAGAAATAGAGGCTCAACCTTGAAGTTACTGACTGAATGTACTGAGGAACCAAAAATAATGGGAAAGGAAAAGGCATGAGTGGTGAAAATGTGAAAAATCCTTCTCCACCATACTAGAAAGTCAGTATGAAAAGACTATGATCATTGAATTATATAGAGTGAAATAAGCATATTATTTAAAGACATGGAATAAACAGGAGAAAACTAAAAGACAAAGCAGAGGCTAAGGCTGAAAGCCTCTGAGAGGCTGCGAGTGTCCAAAACCAGAGGACAGATGAGGCAGCTGGGGACTCTTGTTTTCATTATAAGCATTTTTATGCAATTTCATTTTTTGACCATATAGATCCATTACTTTGATTAAAAATACTAAAGTGCATTAAGTTATCATCTTTGCCACTTCAGATCCTTCACAAGTAATTGCTTTAAAAAGATGCATTATGGGTGCCTGGGTGACTCAGTCGGTCAAGTGACTGACTCTTGGTTTCAGCTCAGGTCATGATCTCATGGCTCATGGGTTCAAGCCCCGCATCGGGCTCTGCACTGACAGCTGCAGAGCCTGCTTGGGATTCTCTGTCTCCCTCTCTCTCTGTCTCTCTCTCTCTCTCTCAAAAATAAATAAACATTAAAAAAAAGATGCATTATGGAATGAGGCCAACAGGGTCTTCTTTATTTTAAACCTGGCAACACTATTACGCCCTCATGGTTCTGCATTTATTTGCATTGTCTTCTTTCCTGGGCCAACACATGTGTTTGCTCACATCTGGGAAAAGATGAAAAACTCCCTCGATCTGGGTCTGTAATAGATTCCTAGGGCTGCCACCGCAGATCGAGTGAACTAAACAACCGAAACTTACATGGTCAGAGTTCTGGAGGCTGGAAGTGAAAGGTGAAGATGTCACCGGCATTGGTTCCTTCCGAGGCTGTGAGGAGAATCTGCTCTGGGCCCCCCTCCTGGGTTCTGGTGTTTTCGGGCCATCTGTGTGGCGCTCCTTGCCTCGCAAAAGCATTACCCCATCTCTGCCTTTATGTTCACATGGCCCCTCCCTGTGTGTGTCCGTGTCCAAATTTCTTCTCTTCGTAAGGACACCAGCTATATGAGATTAAGGAACCACCCTAATCTAGTATCCTAATTTAACTAATTACATCTGAGTCACATTTTGAAGGGCTACCGGTTAGGGCTTCCACGTATGAATTTGGGGGTGGGGTGTACATAATTCAGCTTCTAACCGACGCGGCTTGAAATCAACGGACCTAATGCTAGTCAGTAAAATAAACTGAGGCTTATCTCTTTCATTAGTTAAATCAGGATAGACTATTCGAGTATCTGAAACATAAGATGGAAGAAAACACAGCTCTTGGAGAAGCAGAACTCTTCAGGACACTTGCTTTCAACAGAAATAAAAGTTATTTATTAGGTTTTATGGTTTAATAAAAAGTGGCTTATCGTGATTTGTAAAGCATTCTGAAATCTTTAGTTGGGCATTTCAAAATTTAGGTTGATTATATCCATATTTGGAGAGAGAAAAATTATATCAGTCAAGCCCAAAGGACATGCAGAATTTGTAACCAAAGTTTATTTGGATATTTCCAGTAATTGCTAGCATATAATAGCTTCAACTGGATTTAAATAAAATTCTGATCATCTCATAGCAATTATTGCATAGGAAGAAAATTATTTATTGCAAGGCCTAATAGGCAGAGGCAGAATATATTCTGCTGTGGATAGACACCGCAGTGCAAACAGGCAGCTTTTTTTTAAAGTATGTATGTCTATGTGTTCAATGTGAATGCATGTAAATAGCTCAATTTTAACATTTTATTATTGTTCAAACAGTTTGCCAAGGAATATTCAGTAAATAATTTAAAGCTCTCCAAGAACATTTCTTTCTTCTAGTTTTTTTATTGGTTATAATTTGGCACTCTAGATCCTTCTGGTTATAGGGCTTGGCTCTATCTAATCTAAAAATCTCGTTTAGAAACATGCTTTATTATTTTTTTAAAAAAAATCACCAACACTGTTCTTTCCAATATTTGTTTATAAAACATCCCAGCTTGTAAATATCTAAAGAGGAATTCAAAGGCAACTTCACCCTTCCAGTGTATTCTAACACGCACTGGTTTTCATGCATTTGCTAATATTCAGGGAGAGGAATGCAAGAGAAAAAGCTCCCTTGTACTGGCAGGGCTCCATCATGTACCATGTTGTTACTCCTTGCTAGACTCGGAATTAGGCCTGCTGAAGAATTACAATGGAAGTAAAGGGCATAGTTGCTTCACTACTTAAATCACTATTTTATTAATTCATGTATGCACATCTAACCTAATTCCAAAAAGACTTTAAGGAAACTCCACACCCGAAAAACAAATAATCCAGTGGAGAAATGGGCAGAAAACATGAATAGACACTTCTATAAAGAAGACATCCAGATGGCCAACAGGCACACGAAAAGATGCTCAATGTCACTCCTCATCAGGGAAACACAAATCAAAACCACACTGAGATACCATCTCACGCCGGTCAGAGTGGCTAAAAGGAACAAATCAGGAGACTATAGATGTTGGCGAGGATGTGGAAAAACGGGAACCCTCTTGCACTGTTGGTGGGAATGCAAACTGGTGCAGCCACTCTGGAAAACAGTGTGGAGGTTCCTCAAAAATTAAAAATAGATCTACCCTATGACCCAGCAATAGCATTGCTAGGAATTTACCCAAGGGATACAGGAGTGCTGATGCATAGGGGCACTTGTACCCCAATGTTTATAACAGCACTCTCAACAATAGCCAAATTATGGAAAGAGCCTAAGTGGCCATCAACTGACGAACGGATAAAGAAATTGTGGTTTATATACACAATGGAATACTATGTGGCAACGAGAAAGAATGAAGTCTGGCCTTTTGTAGCAACGTGGACGGAACTGGAGAGTGTGATGCTACGTGAACTAAGTCATCCAGAGAAAGACAGATACCATATGGTTTCACTCTTATGTGGACCCTGAGAAACTTAACAGAAGACCATGGGGGGAGGGGAAGGAAGAAAAAAAGTTAGAGAGGGAGGGAGCCAAACCGTAAGAGACTCTTAAAGACTGAGAACAATCTGAGGGTTGATGGGGGGTGGAAGGAGGGGAGGGTGGGTGATGGGCATTGAGGAGGGCACCTGTTGGGATGAGCACTGGGTGTTGTATGGAAACCAATTTGACAATAAATTTCATATTAGAAAAAACAGGAGGGTCCTTGTGACAATGTGACAGCAGCAGTGAAGAGCAGCTTTTATGACTCCATCCTCCAGGGCCATCATGAGCCTTGGTGCTCATCTAATTAAGTTTCTAAAATGTGGACACATTTGTCAGAAACTTCCCTTTCAATATCTAGCAGCCGGCATTACATGGGTGGGAGAGTTCCCACCAGAGCCTCCAACCATCACAGTGGGCTTTGTCGTAAGCATGGCAGTGCCGGTGTGGGTCTGCTGAACATCAGCCCCGCATGTGCAGATGTCCAAGGGTTCGCACACGCCTGATGGCCGCAGAAATTCCAAAGCATCTGAGAAATGAACAATAAGGATGAACGGAGACCGTGGGCTTAGTGTAGCAAAGCATCTGCCAGGCTTGCGGGGAGACAAGAGTCTCAGAGGAGGCGTGGAAAGAGAAAGATAAGAAAAATGGACGATTTGATGTCCTCGAGGTTAAATCAGTTAGCTGTACTAAAATACTGGATTCCCACAGTTCCCCAGGAGCCAACGGAATCCAAGCTTTCGTAGCTCACCTTGGCAGATGAGTGCTGGGATGGTGCTGAAGACGAAAATGACCCTCTAAAGCTCTTTGAGGGATATTCATTTGAATCCTTTTACTTTGGTTCAGGCAGTAGAATCAGCTCTCGCTGGATCTGCATCACTGATGCTATGTCTAAACAGAAGTCAGCAGAACCTTGCCGGTTTCCAGGCACCCTCAGATTTCTGCCAGCATGGGGGTTCAGAAGCCTTTGTTATTACAGACTGGCCCGCAGCAGCAATTCCTTCCATGCTGGAATGTTCTTGCACATGCTTGCTTCTAACTTCTCTTTCTGGAGCAGTAGCTTTGCCAAGATGCTTATTGTTTTTCAAGAGTATCTACCAGGGAAACCTCAGAAGCCATGGGCTTCAACCCATCAAAATGTTTTAACAACATGTTTTTCTTTGGGAAAAGTAAAACTCATGCATGAAGTTCAGCCATGCATGGTAAGTCCATGACTCCGGAACGGCAGAAAGTATCTACTGAAGTAGCAAGCACTGTCTTTCCGGAACTGTTCAGCCCCCGTGGCTTGGATGGAGTCATGACAGAAGACAGCATTTCTTTCAGGAGGGGAAGTGGAATTGAGTTTCAGCCCCCAGCACATGCTTATGAAGAAACACTGAGTCGTGACATGACAATGGGTACAAAGCTTTGCCAAGAAAGGAAACTTCTTGACGTTCTGAAGAGGTTACCTGCCTCTGATGTTTACACACGAGGCTCACATAGAAATTTTCCATGTTGCCCAGATGCATAAAATGGGAGACATCCGGCATCTGTCAGAAGCAGTGTTTTGGAGTGGCTTCCAATGTCAGAAGAGGCAGGAGCATGTTGCAGTGGACGATGTCATGGGACAGAGGTATGCTGCCATTTTCTTTCTGGTTTAAGCCATCAATCACCTCAGCCTTTTGCATGTGGCCGAATTTCCTTGGCAATGAGATAAGCCACCAAAGAGGGTTTGTGTTGGGGCAAATCCAAATTTCGGTAAAATTTTGAAATCATGAAACGGACGCATAATGTGCACAGCACAAGGTGCTGCTTTAGTTCTGTTGGCCTCGTGCTCCCATTGGCACGGCCTTCATGCCCAGAAGCGCCATGATGTTTTCCATCACACGTATTGAGTCCTTTCTCTCAATATGAAAGTAGGGATGGGGGTTCATAACCATAATGGCAAGGCACATTTTCAATTATTTAACTTACCCCAAAACGGTCCTACACATCATAATATCTGATGATAATAGTTTTACCTTTAATGGCCCATATTAGTTTGGTGTGAAACATCATTTTAATAGCACTGTAAACTTAATGACGATATTCTTCCATGAGGACAATTCTCCACTTAGAGAAATGAAAACAAAACAAAACAAAACAAAAGGAACTGGGGTCTAGTTCTAATTTAGCTAAGAGTGCAAAAGAAATGTGACAATAATCTTGAAGGGTGTACCTTTAAGAAAATACGCTGAGGCTGAGAGTCTTGACCTCACATTGAGCCAAAATTGATGCCTCTCAGCTTGGGTAAAGTATTTTCTTAAATAAACAAGATCACATATACCTCATGAGCATAGCTACAAGGAAGTTTTAGAATCAAGACAGAAGGAAGATCAGTAGCATCACGGAGGATTAGAGACCCCCTTCTTGAGTCAACTTTGCAATCCGTTTGCCAAACGCTTGCAGGGGAACTTTGATGAACCCAAACCCGAATATCGCCAACAATATGGGTCACCAAGAGGAGTAATCCGAAATCCCATCTTGAGGCCCCTTCTGTTGTTAGCATTCCAACAAGTATAACTGCACATTTCGGAGGTGAGGGATGAGAGTGATGGCATTCACACGGATTTTACTGCATTCACACGTATTCCAAGAAAGGTACTGCTAAATGCTTACAAGTTCTCACTCTTCAAATCCTCATGGCTCTCTGAGGCGCTACTCTAGTGATCTCCACTTTACAAAGCTCCAAAGTTCTACGTTCACAGAAAGGCTTTCTCTCATGTTCACATTCGAAAAATTCCCTAACATGTAATCCTATCACCTGGGAACCTGGACTAGGCATACATTTTTTTTTTTTTCAAGAAAATAACTGTTAAGTACACTAAGACCTCTCTTGTTAGGTACACTAAGACCTCTCTTCCTAGCCACGTTATAAACAAGAATATCCACCTTCCTAACGGTCACTCACGTATTTTGTCCTTTCATCAATTTTTGTTAAATGCCATTTTAATGATGACCTATAGGTATTGTAAGACGCTGAACCACTTCCAAATCAAGGGACAGAACTGAAATATGGTCATAGGATTTTAGGAGGGTAATGGTTCCTGGATTCTAATGCTCTAATTTGGCTACTCCATGTGTGTGAAATTAGATGATCCGTGGAGCCCCTTGTTCCGCACATGCGTACTGGGACCTGCCCACGGCGTGAGCCCTCCGAGAGGCCCTGCTCCACCACACTTGGGTTAGCACTTTTGCTGCCATGCTGGATGATGGTGATTTCATCTTGAGAGGCGGGCGTGCCGTTAACAAGGATGCTCACCTGTGACCAGCTCCCGGATCTCCAGGTCGGTGGTCTTGCGGAGTAACCTCACCAGTGCTGGGATGCCGCCGCAGTTTTTCAGGGCAATTTTGTTATCGTCATTGGCCTTCCCATACACCAAGTTTCTCAAGGCCCCACAGGCACTACGGTGGACCTCCGTCATCCGATGATCTAGCAGGTCCACCAGGAGCTGGATGCCTCCTTGTCTCCTTATCTGCAAGAGCACAGGGAACAACTTTTGCCTTAGAGAGTCAGAAGCTGTCGCCACGTAAACTAAAACAGGTTTTTTCCCTGTGAAGCTGTCGCTACAATGCATTTCACTGAACTGCATTAGAGCCCACAAAGGAAAAAGCAAGCAAACCCGTGTTCTCCTGAGATGTGATCGCCTCACTTTGAGGAATACCCCAGCGGTAAAACGTCAAACATACTTCCTTTCGAGTTCTAGATTTTAAGAAAGGTGATTGTAACTTCATAATGGGTGGACATTTCTCTATAAAAATATGGCACATACTCATTGCATGAAGTAGATAGGAGGACGAAAGATGTTTCTCACTCCTGAGACTTAATTACATTTAACCTCTGTCTTAACGGGCTGTGGGACTGATGTGCAAAATGTTAAAATTAGGCTTAATTGGAAAATTCTCTCAGCATTTCAAAGGAACCAGAAGTAAATGAGAAACCAGGACGGACACAAGGACTCTCATCTAAGAAGCTCGGGAAAGTAAGAAAGTCACAATTAGAGCCGGTTGGAACACTAAGACCAACGCATGTCATGCTTAACTCAGGTATTAGATTAATTAACAAAGTCACATTAAATTCTGATGTTCTTGTTAGCCAAAATAGTTTTGATTTTTTTTAAAATAAGTACATGGAAAAAAAAAACTCCTTGCAATATGTTTCTAGATGAGTCTTCTCGCTGTCCTTTTAGTCCGATTTTTAAATTAAAACGGAAACAAATGGGTTTGTTAACAGACAGACTGTTTCATGGAGTTTTCATTAGCAAAGCTGGATTTGAATATTTCTGCATTTATATGGAAAAAAGAACACAGCTCCTTCAGTAATACTGTCTTCTTTTTTTGAATTCAACGTCCCTTGGGGATTGAAAAATTACGGTTTGGCACGAACCATTATAATTTGGCACTTTCCCTATTCAGTTGTCTTATCACAGAAAACTCATTCATCCCACAGATGTGCCGAGCACATGGCTAAACCCCCACCCTTTCAAAGGTGTGAAAATGTGACTTTCTTTGTGAAGCTACTCCACCCACACTATTTAAAACTGCACCCTGATCCGTACCCCTCCCCGATACAGTTCTTATTTTCCCTTAATCCGTTACAGAATTCTTCATATCCCTTGTCAGGTTCTAACTTCTTTATTATGTATCTTGTCGGGGACTATCTGCTAGAATCTTGGTTCTTGGAGGGCCAGTCTGCTTTTTTTTTCTTTTCTTTCTCAGTATTTATGAAGGTTTTTTTAAAAAAATGTTTATTTGTTATTTTTGAAAGACAGAGAGAGACAGAGCATGAGCTGGGGAAGGGCAGACAGAAGAGGGGGAGACACAGAATCTGAAGCAGACTCCAGGTGCTGAGCTGTCAGCCCAGAGCCCAACAAGGGGCTTGAAGTGAGGAACCGCGAGATCATGACCTGAGCCGAAGTCGGAAGGTCAACCGACTGAGCCACCCAAGCACCCCAATATTGATTTATTTATTTTGAGAGAAAGAGAGAGAGATAGAGTGTGAGTGGGGGAGAGGGAGGGACAGACAGAGAGGAAGAGAGAGAATCCCAAGCAGGTTCCATGCTGCCAGCGCAGACCCTGATGTGGGACTCGATCTCATTATCTGCGAGATCATGACCTGAGCTGAGATCAAGAGTTGGACACTTAACCAACTGAGCCACCCAGGTGCCCCAGGGCAAGTCTGTTTTTGTTCACTGAGGGATCTCTTACCCTACCCCAAGTGCAGTGCCAGGCACATAGCAGATGTTCAACAAATATCTGTTGAGTGAATGAGGAGGGAGACTCTTACCTGTGATAGCAGTGTTTCTCAGATTTGTTGGAACTTGACTTTTCGAAACTGAGTAATATCCCTCATTTAAGGGGGGGGGGGAATAAACAAAATGCTTTCTGTGTACAAATGTCTCCAGTGGCTACCGCAGCTCTTTATACCAGCTTAGAGATAAAATGAGGGTATACACCATTCACAGGAAGTGGGCCATCAGATAAATCCGAATATGCTGTAGGAATTACTTTCATCCACCAACAAAACGAAAACAGAAATGAAACGAAACAAAACAGAAACAGAAAAAGTTGCAATCCCCCCAGAACTCCTGGCCTCAAAGTCCCTAATCTGGGAAACGAATATGGTATTTCACATATGTCATGTCTCGGCAGAGCAGGACCAGGGGCAGAAGAGGGAAGGACATGGGACGGGGCTGTTAGGGAGGGCATTAGCATCTGTGACGTTCCTGCACAGCTGGTGGTAGTAGGTACAACCCAGGGAAAGTGGCCAAGCATGTCAGTGGGTCCACTAAAAATGCGAGAAGGAAGCAGCAAACAACTTTCCCCTGATGTACAGTTTTACCAGTGCTTGCTTGGTGCCCACTCAAGAGAGATAAAGTTTGTAATCACTGTGACCATGTCCCGTAGATGCATCTGGGTTACAGCCACACCCACTGTATCATAATATTTCAGACAGGATATTCCATTTGTACAAAAGTTTAAGCTATAAGTATTGTTTTCTCTATGTGTGTTTATTTGCATGTGTGTGCTTTACTTTAAAATTATTTGGGTTTAATGATCTTAATAATGATGAAACCATTAAAAAAGAGTTAATAAAGCCATTTCTACAATTGACTGGTTATAATTAAAAGCAGTTGGTGTAGCAAATCTATCTATCTATCTCTATATTTTAGCTATATTGTATAATTAGTATTTAATTTTTAACATATTTCCCATTCATACAACTTAGTGAATTAAGCTATTAAAATATTATTCCAAAGCATTAAAAAGGAAAAAGGATTCAAAACAAATGCAGTATCAATGCTTAATGGTTCCATGCGAACACAATGTTTTCGGTGTGGCCCTAATTAATGCCATAGTTCTAAATTTAAAATGAAGTCTTAAGTTTTATTTTAATCTACTTAGAGAAACACAAATGAGATGATAAGCTTTTTCTTTTGCTCTTATTTTTTTTTGGCGGGGGGCCGGTGGAGGGGGGGCGGTCACCAGATGGTACACATAAAAAGCTCTTGTTTTCTTGTGTTGAATTTTATCTAAGAATTTTGGAATCCTGAAGTCAAACATTAGTCAGAACTGAGTTCACACACATGAAATGTGATGGTCAGGCCCTTGGTTCTGCCTCCTCCTGTTGTCTCCCACATCCCTAAAGGACCAGGAAGGAAGCGAGAGGTGGACTTTGAGTTCTCTTGAAGGGTCTCTATCCATGGCAGGACTTCTGGGTGCTGTGGATTGCTGTGGATGGTCCGGGTGCTGTTCTCTGCACTTCCCCCCTGCTTTGTCTTTCCCCTGTATCCTGCCTCCCATCAATTTCTCCTGGCACCCGATTCTTCTTGTTTCTGCTTGTACCCAACCTTAAATTCTTATAAGACTCCAGATAAACCTATGTTAAACACTAATAAAGTACAAGTTCCCTTTGAAAAAACGATCGGGGGAACTCTCCTCTTCGAAATGACACTTGTATTTTCTCTCCCACTAAATGGCCAGCAATCTCTTTTCCATGTATGCTCCCCACTGGGCACTCCACACCCAGCAGGCAGAGGCCTTTGTTCTGGCCCCCCCCACCAACTGTCATTCCAGGCCAGTTCACTGTCTCCCCTTTCTCACTCCATCATCCTCATGGAGAATTCCTCCAAAGTCTACATTTAATATTTACTAAAATAGGGCTCATAAAATGTCATACCATATCATATGTATCTGATATATGTAAAATAGAATAAAATAAAATGCACAAGAAGAACATCTGCCACATGGAAGGAAGTTAGGAACTATTTATCAGGCGAATGGAAGAATAGTGCGCTAGGTCGTCACATGGTAGCTTCCTTCTCCCTCTTATTTTTGCTAATATAGAATAGACATTATTTTTAGAGCAGTTTTGCACTCAGAGTAAAACTGAGCAGTAAAGTACAGAGAGTTCCCATGTGCCACCTGCCCCACACATACACAGGGCTTCCCCATTGTAAAACTTACTGAGTAGCAATGATGACCCTACACCGACAATCACCTGAAGCCAATGGTTTATATTACAGTTCACTCTCGGTGTTGTAGGCGCTGTACATTCTGTGGGTCTTGACAAATGTATAATGACATGTAACCACCATTACAGTATCATCCAGAATGATTTCACTGCCCTAAAGTGCTCTGTGCTCCACCAATTCCTTCCTTCCTTACCCTAACCCCCCAAACCACTGATTGTTTTTTAATTTTCTCCATGGTTTGGCCTTTTCTAAAATATCACAGCTTTAGTATCGTTTGGTATCTAGCCTTTACAGATTGGCTTCTTACAGCCAGTAATACACATTTAAGATTGTTCTCATGTCTTTTCATGGCTTGATAGCTCCTTTCTTTTTAGTGTTGAATAATACCCCATTATGTGGATGTACCACACTTTATATATCCACTCACCTGCTAGGACATCATGGTTGCTTCCAAGTGTTGGCAATTATGAACGAAGCTGATATACACAATCATTTGCATGTTATTGTGTAGACATAACTTTTCAAATCCTTTGGGTGAATACCAAGGAGCAAAATTGCTGGGTCATCTACTAGGAGTATGTTTAGTTTTGTAAGAAACTGATAAACTGTCTTCCGAAGTGGCCGTACCATTTTGCATCCTACTAGAAACGAATGAGAATTCTTGTTCCACATCCTTGTCAGCATTTGGTATTGTCAGTTTCTTGGCTTTTGGCCATTCTAATAGACTGTGGTGGTATTTCATTGTGTTTCCTTCTCTTGCAAGGCTGACCCGTGATTCAGATTTACTTACATTAATACAAATAACTGAATAAAAACCAACAATGTTGAAATACATAAAGGGAAAGCAATAGCTCGAGTTAGACCTGGAATAAATTTCCTATCTGCTACTTTCCTGGACTTAATAGATTCAAAGAATGACCGGAAAGGCCTTTTGATACATAACCTGAGTAGACAATCTTAAATTCGTTTCTTAAATGATTCTCTGCTAGATGGTCCACGTTGGTCAACTGTTCCTATGATAATAGCTCTTATTTATTTTTATGCTTTGCTGTAAACTTCAGGGATCTAGACTGAGAGATCAGTCTACAAGAAGTAAGGAAGATGGATGCCGATGAACCCCACAGCAGGAGAAATAAAAAGATCACCTCATCAAACAAAGCAAAACTATGCCCTCTGCCTGTCCTTTCAGGTTGTTTAGAGAGCGGGCATTCTTCAGCCTGACACAGACAGTCTCTTGAGGATGAAAGTTGGGATGTGTTTGCACAGAATCAGTGAAGCCCACCCAGTGTGTATCAGGGAGAGTGAAGACAGCCTCCACACCTCTGCCATACAATAACCCACTGTTTTAAAGTGTTTTTACAATTTAAACTCTAGAACTAAAAGTATCTAAAAATCACAAAGAGTAGGATGCAATGGTTTTCTTCCTTGTCCTCTCATTACAAGGCAGACCATATATAAGCCTTTTAAATCAGGAAGCAAATGGATGAGCAATTAAATTAAAGAAAGGAAAAATGCAGGTAATGCAATATCACCCATTGTAAAAAAATGGGGCCTTGCCACTTAATGAATTTGTTACTCTTGATATTCTCTGCATTTATTGAGAATAAACTATATTTACCAAGGAATCAGCTATTATCATTAAAATGACATCAACATCAATGAATAATTTAGAACATATCCAATTACAGCAGTGTTTGCAAGCTCATGACAGTTTTTGTAGAATGATAATGATGATGATGTATAGTGGGTTAAATAGTACTTTAACAGAGAATAGAATTTTTCTTGGGGGTTCCTATCTTCATTCAGAGAAATACTATGAAAAGTTGCTTTGAGGATAGCAAGACCCTCAAGGATGGGTTATAGTTGTTCTTGGCAATAAGAGATTGCTCACCGACTCTGCAAATGAAATGGAAGGAATTTGGAATTAGCTGGGAGAAGGAGGAAGAGGTTGGAGTAAGTAGCCTTTTTTTTTTAACCCATTGGTGGTAAGATCCTCAAACAGCTGAGGACCTGGGTAGACATTTCCATACCGCTCAAGGATCTGCTTGGTTTTAAGCAAAGTAGATATATCTTTGGGCTTCTGGTTTAGTTCTAAGAGAAACTAAGCTGGACCTGAAACGCAAAGTAAATTTAAATAATGGACTGCAGAATTATAATATATAGTACCTCCTCTCGCTTCAGATACTTATAAGCAATCAACTCACCACATCTGAGAAATGGTTTACCAAAAGCTGGTTTACCAAAGAGGAACCTCGGGCTTGGTGATTTTAGTAAATTTTTAATTAACTGTTATTTTTCAGTGGTGTTCATTTAAACAATAAAAATGGATATAGTTGTTTTATATTCCCTATTAATGTTTAAAAATTAAATAATTTTCTCTGCTTAAAAAGCTACTGGAAGAGGGACACCTGGGTGGCCCAGTTGGTTGAGCGTTTGACTCTTGATTTTGGCTCAGGTAATGGTCCAAGGGTCCTGGAATCAAGCCCAATGTCGGGCTCTGCCCTGAGTATGGAGACTGCTTGGGATGCATTCATTCTCTTCCTCTCTCTCTCTTTCTCTTTCCATTCCTCCCTTCCTCCCTCCCGCCCCCTCTCCTTCACTCTCACTCACTGGCTCTCTCTCCCTAAAGTAAAAAAAAAAGTAAAACATAAAAAAGCTACTGGAAGATACAAAGTTTGTGGATCTAAAACCAGAAGCTTAACCAGAGGTACCTGAAATTCACTTTTCAATTTTAATATAGGAACTGCAAAGTTATCAGTTTGTAAAATACATATTTTACCTCACCGAATTCCACCCCTAACCTGCATAGCAAAGTCAGGTAACCGATCAATGTTTCCACAGAGTTGAACTGATGTGTGTACGTGTAGTTGATTCTGAGCAAGACAGAAGTACAACTGATAAAGGCTAAAATCTTTTTTGGTGTTATGGTAGAAATTATTTTTGAGAATTTTGAGAGAAAATACATCTCTGCAGTCGTGCAAAATGATCTGGTTTTTCCATTCAGTAGCTGAACCAAGATGGATTATGTTTCTTTTTAAGTTATGTTTTAGGGAGCAAGTGTATTGCAGTGTTTGGAGGGGGTGCTGGCTTCGAGGCGGAAGCAATAAGGTTCGAATCATTCTACTTCTCTTCCACCTGTGTCCCCTGAGGCAAGTTCCTTAAATGTCTGTAAAACGCGAACAAAATGTGAACCTGTCTCATGGGGTTGTTTTCAGGAGTAAATGAAACTTCAAGTGTGAATTATTTAACAAAGAGTTCAACAAATATTATCTGTCAAGGAACCACCCACTGTATTACCTTGTTAAAGGATATTCTTAATGGACTTATTACCTGGTCAATATATGAATTAACGTAATAATATAATGACATAACATATGATAGAATCAGTGAAAGGTATACAATTCAGAGTGATAGCTTCATAAATTTTATTTAGTGTGCAGACTGTTTATTATCTACCAGATCATTAATCCAACCTGGTGTATAACTAATGAGATTTAAAAAGAAATATATTTACTCTGAAACTCTATTCTGTAGTCATTTAAAAAACTACCACAGGGTGCTGCATCATTACCATACATATGACATATCTTGCTAGGTACATTTTCAAGGTAAGTACAGGAATTAATCTATATTTGAAAAAGAAGAGAAGTGCAATGGTTTGTCTTGTTATGGTAAATTAACTGACCAAAAAAAAGGCATTTAAAAATAATTATGAGGTGATACTAGTCACTGGGAAAAAGAAGGTATTTTTCTGAAATACAGAGAGAATTATTAAGCACAAAGAGAGAAAGACCATCTTTTGATTTAAGAAATCAATTTCTAATGAACAGATTAAAAACAATGATGCAACCAGCAACAAAAGATCCAACCAGTAGCAAGAGAAATGACCGAGAAGGTTCTAGTCGCATGTAGATTTCCCGAGTGCTACTCCCCTGCCGTGGTACAGGGCGTGCAGTGGTTTTGGTTTTGACTCCAACTGTGTCTAGCAGGAAACTATGTGGTTTTTGAAAATCATATGGAAAATATAAAGAAGTCTACAAATACATTATCACTGTGACTTGAATTCCCTTATGCTTCCCATTGTAAAGCCTCCACACATTTCGAGAATCTTTGTCCCCTGTACAGATTTCCAAACGCAGCTCCCACCCTATTCAGTGTGTCCTCAGCAGGTACTGAGGACCATCACTGAGGCAACCGCCTATCCCTATGACAAAATGCACATTTCCGAAGGGTGATTCTGAACATTTTTCCATTTTTTTGCTATCCTCAATTCTAGAGAAGTCGCTGATATTGTCTCAGTTATGGACTGGTAATCGGTTCCTGTCCGTAACTCTGGTTAAAGAAAACCATTTCTCATGAAAATCTCTGAAATGACCTATTTTGTAGCAATTCAACATTCTGACTCCTCATCACGCTCATGATCCTGTTATTTAAAGAGATAAAAGAAAGAGGGGGAAAAGACCTTTATTTTAGTCTGAATGGGAATCATGATTGCACACAGTGACGCATTTTACAGGACACTTTAAAAAATCACAAGACACCACAAACATTACATTACCACAGTCCTTGGCCCTTCCCATCCCTTTTTTTTGCTAACTGATCACGAACACTGAACTTCTCTAGCCATTTCCCTGTCTCAGAATGAAATGCAGTCAGTCGAAGTGGAAGGACATCAGGATCCTGTATTGAAAATCTTGCTGCCCACCAAGGAAGCCAGTGCGGAGGCCAAAGGGGCCTCAGAACTGTCCATCTGGAAGCCGACGCTGACATTCTGCACAAACTGAACTCGGTTCTGAGAACTGGTGTGTGCAAAAGGCGGGCCTCCACATTCCTTTCTAAGAGCCCCCAGGAAAGGCCCTTACTTTTCTTTTTCTTTTTTTTTAACAAGGAAGAATTTCAAGCGATTCCACAAATTCCTTTCCTGAAGACCCCACTCAGGCACACTCACCATGTTCCAAATAAGTCTAATGGCTTCTATTATCTGGCACGATGTTTGTGCTTGCCCTTGTAGATATGGAATACAACCTCACAAAGTAGCGGGAATCACAAAGGATGCCTGAAATAAAAATCTCCCTGACTGTGCTCCAAACTGAACTCAATCAACATAATTTCGTGAACCACAACGCTACGTTCACGCAGTGTTCAGCAAGTCAAAGAGTATTTTAGATGAGCACATATAAATTCTGAAAACACAAACCCCGCAAGGCAGAGACTCAACTTGGCTATTTGGAAATTATGAAACTATCTTAGAATGTGACTAGAGGAAGCCCACAAAAATTACCCCCCAAACTTTCACTGTTGTACTGATTAGACAGTCCCTCATTAAAGAACACTTACGGAGTGGACTGTTGGGAGTTGGGGCCGGGGGTGGATGAGTTGAACGAAGCCCCTCCCTCAAAGGAGCTCACATACCTGTACGAGAATTGGAAGTTGAGTAAAGAAACCAGCGAATGGGACCATTTCAATAGTGAAGAACAGAGATAGCTTTATTTGAAGGAGGATGTAGCAATTTTCTAGTAATAATCTGGATCCTTAAAGATGATCCACCAACATGTATAAGGTTTAAGCCCCTCAAAAACTGGGATCCTCTCCAGGGATAAGAATCATAAAGAAGAAATAGCAGGAGAAAAAGATGGGAGTGTGCAGTCTGAGTGCTGTGGTCAGGCGACACTCGAGCAGGGACCAAAGGCCATGAGACGGTGACAACAGGTCCCAAGGAAGAGCAAGGAGACCAGGGTGGCTGGAGTACAGTGAAGGCGAGAGGATGAGAGTGATTGCCAGGCAGGGCAGGGTTAGGTCTGGGAGGCGTTAGCCGCTGTAAGAGCATTGGGTTGACCTTGAGGAACATGAGACCGAGAGCGTGACTGAACACACCTGTATGTGACATGTAGAGAGCACACTGTCCCAAAGGCAGAAGCAGGGACACCAGGTAGGGGTCACCGAGATGGTCCGGATGCAAGAGACACGGTAGCTTTGGATAGGAGTAATGAGAGCCCAAGTGCTAAGAAATGGTCAAATTCTAGATCAAATTTTGCAGGTAGAGCAAAAAATATCACTGAAAGCATCATGACCTACTAAGATTTTTGGCCTTTAACTATAATAAACAGGTATGTGGGTAATCAGCACACAGTAGATTTTGGTTGACTGACAGATGGCAAAGCATTTATGAGAGACACGGCCCCTCGTTTAAATTTGTTTCACTGGCATTATAAAAGCACACATTTTAAAAATTGCTGTTCTTTTGTTACTGCAAACAGAAAATAATATGTTTCTAAAATATAAAATTATGCTAAATACATAGACACAATAGAAAAATTATTTTGTACCTTAGATAGCCCATGGTTATAACAAATAATGAGCATTAAAATAAATGTAATATATTCCCTGCAAAGGAGTTACGATAGATGTCTAGAGAAAACTCTCCTATGCATTTATTTTATTTTTAAGTTAAACATTTAAATTTTTGACAATTTGAACTGTATCAAGTAATTTTTTTGAGGAACCTCCACACTGTGACCCAGCAATAGCACTGCTAGGAATTTACCCAAGAGATAGAGGAGTACTGATGCATAGGGGCACTTGTACCCCAATGTTTATAGCAGCACTCTCAACAATAGCCAAATTATGGAAAGAGCCTAAATGGCCATCAACTGACGAACGGATAAAGAAATTGTGGTTTATATACACAATGGAATACTATGTGGCAATGAGAAAGAATGAAGTCTGGCCTTTTGTAGCAACGTGGATGGAACTGGAGAGCGTGATGCTAAGTGAAATAAGTCATCCAGAGAAAGACAGATACCATATGTTTTCACTCTTATGTGGATCCTGAGAAACTTAACAGAAGACCATGGGGGGAGGGGAAGGAAGAAAAAAAGTTAGAGAGGGAGGGAGCCAAACCGTAAGAGACTCTTAAAGACTGAGAACAATCTGAGGGTTGATGGGGGGGGGGGGGGTGGAAGGAGGGGAGGGTGGGTGATGGGCATTGAGGAGGGCACCTGTTGGGATGAGCACTGGGTGTTGTATGGAAACCAATTTGACAATAAATTTCATATTAAATAAATAAATAAATAAATAAATAAATAAATAAATAAATAAATAATGAGACTGAAAATAAACAATGATATATGTTAAAAAAATAAACTGTGTCAAGTAAGACTTATTCTATTATACCTATAAAATTGTACGGAATATAAAATTCGCTTAAGACTTTTCTCGTCACGCATATGTCTTTTCTGTTCTAGGTTATCAAGTCACCTATATGTTCCGAAGATCTACCTGCTCATCCACTCTTCGGTGGTAGTAACGGCCAATATTTACTGGCCTCAAAACTGGTTGGGGAAGGAATTTCCATCTTGTTCGGCTCAACCGATATTTAGTAATACGCACTGTTGTATGTCCCTTGAGGATCTCGTGGACTAATAAAGGAGAAACTCACAGGAACATACAAGGTGCTGAGGAGCCCACAGGAAGTTCATGAAACCAGCCTCCTTGGGAAGTGGAGTGGGTTAGTTAGTTCTGGAAGACAGAAGAGTTGAACTGATTTTAAGAAGTTTGAAAACTGGGCGGGGGGGCGGGGAAGGTGCGCCCTGAAGGGCCCAGTTGGGCATCTGACTTTGGCTCAGGTCATGATCTCAAGGCTGGTGGGTTCGAGCCCTGCATCGGGCTCTCTGCTGTCAGCACAGAGCCCACCTCCGATCCTCTGGCCTCCCTCTCTGACCCTTCCCCTCTCATGTGCATGGGCGCTCTCTCTCAAGAGAGAGAATAAAATAAAAAGACTTTGAAAAAAGAAGTTTGAAAACTAGTGAGCCATACAATTTGAACAGGATTAAACTCTAAAATGTTTGGGATGCAGTAGGTCTGTACTTTTTAAAGTAGGGCACATGTATGGGAGGGTTGGGGTAAAAGCGTAGTCATCAGTGCATTAGATAGCGAGGTATCTCCTTTGCCCTTAAATTTACCCAAAGACTGATGGACTGATGGTGTGTGGCTGGGGGCATTATTATTATTGTTATTATTATTATTATTATTATTATTATCGATCTTAGATACCTTATGGAGTAGAATATAAAATGTATGGGAGTTTAAAGAAAAAGCACAGAATCTAAGGGAGAGTTTGCAGAAAGCTTCTGTGGCCAACGGTCTGCAATTCCTGCAGCCCACGTGGAGGAGGGCTCTGAAGACGGATGGGCATGGGGGGCTGGAGAAGACAGGAGGCATGCGGAGAAGGGTGTCCACCTGCACAGAACGTCTCCCGGAGGCGGGGCCCAGGGAGTGCTGTGGGATGCCAAGATGAGACCAGAAAACCACATAACAAGGAAATATTTGAAGGGACAGGACATGAGGATCCACTCATAGTTCCTGAGCAGAAGAATGACGCGGGGAGTTGCGGCAACGGGGCAAGAGAATCAATCGGAGAGACTGTACAAAGGAAGACACTGTGGGTAGTGTAGAAGGGTATCTTCGATACGAAACATCCTCAACCGTTTTCCTGGCATTGGGGAATTTGTAAGTAGTTTAACACGCATATGAATTTTTCTACAACTCTCAACCATTTGCTTAAATCTACTTTGCTTTGCTTATTCCTGCTGCTCTGTGCTCTGACTGAGCCCCAGCAAGGTGACTGGTAAAGTCCTTCTTGTGATTCTGCATTTAGCTCTCCCCACAGAATCAGTGGGTGGAGGCTGCAGGGGATCCCACAAGCTGAGCAAAAGAGAAAAAACATAAGTTCCACCACTCAGCTCCCTGGGGCTCCCCACCCCCCCACCCCTGCCAGACGTCTGTCAGATGCATCCATTGTGACCAGTTCTTTTGAGAATCCACACACTGGAACATGTCAACCTTATTTTCTCACACGTTTCTACGGAACACAAAGAAAGCTGTTACCAGGGAAAACCGTCTGCTACACGGCATCGTGAAAGAGGAGTTATTCAACGATGTTGCTCAGCTGATTCAATGTTATTCGCCCTTCATTTTGTCCATCAGCCCAAGCAGAACATCTATATGACACTTGGATCTTGGTATAATAAGAAAATACACTTGTTTGGTGCATCTGTGAGCTTTTGCATTAAAAAAAAGTTACGTTCTAAGAAATCCCCTCAAGGGCAATGCAGTACATCCTAAACCTATGTGTCATCCTTAACGGAGGAGACTTTATTCTAGGCATCACGTGGGTGGTTATCTCAGAAGTCCTCTCCTGGTGATTTTAGGAAGTGGGTAGTACTAAATCACACATGTCTATTATTTTATATACAGGTGTTATAATATTTGACATACTGTACAATATATAATGAGTGTATGTATGATGATATGCATGTATCAATAAGTATGCTGCAAATGTATATATCTAAAAGAGAGCAATTCGAAACGTCTCTTCTTCCTTCTCCCACAAGACTGTGATGCATTCAGTTCTTTCAATTATTTCCTTCCAATTTAAATTTTTTAGCAATAAATGGCTTTTTCTTATAACTCACCGAGAGTTGTGGGCTCCAAGAACCTACCCTGCTGACTGTCCACCTTCCAATATAAATAGCCACAGGGATTGAGGTGATTGTTATTTCTTTAGCTTAATCACTCCTGTTGAAGGATCTTTAGTTCTGGAGTGCACCAGATTAAATGGCCGGAACCCCAATTATAAATAATAAAATACTCCAGCTTTACTCTATCTCAGGCTTCAGCTCTCAGCAGAATTTCTTACTTAAACTCTTTTTCTTTAAGTTTTTTACCTTTATTTATTTTTGAGAGAGAGAGAGAGAGAGAGAGAGAGAGAGAGAGAGAGAGAGAGAGAAACAGAGTGTGAGTTGGGGAGGGGCAGAGAAGAGGGAGACACAGAATCCCAATCCAGCTTCAGGCTCCAAACTGTTAGCACAGAGCTGGATGCGGGGCTAGAACCCAAGAACTGCGAGATCATGACCTGAGCGAAATTTGGAGGCCCAACTGACTGAGCCACACAGGCCCCCCCTTACTTAAACTCTTTTAAAAAAATCTTCAACATATGAAATCCTAGATTTAAAAAAAAAATCAAGTTTTTGTATTTTTTGTGTTATCATTTTCTAATAATGCATTTAAAAGAGTACTGAATACATGCATGCTTTTAATTTTAATTATTTTGGTTTCCAATTTTAATTATTTAATAATTTTCAAATGAATTATGTGTATTTTTGCATACAATTTTTTTCTAGACCAAAAGGAAGGTGACAGTTATACTTCCAGCTTTTAATAGGCTGGTCGAGGCCGAGGACTTAGGGAAGAATACTGTTTTGTTTTAAAATTCTGCACCCACAGTAGAATCATTGTTTTAAAACATACATAGTCAGACCACGTCACTCCTGCTCAAAACCTTCTAATGATCTCATCACATTCAGAAGATCCTTAACCTTGGCCTTTGGTCCTATGCGACCAGTCCCTGTCTTCCCTCTGCTTCCACTCATCGGCATTCTCTCCTCTCTACTTTTGGTTTCTGTTCTTCTGGGTTTCTGGAAGTTCCTGAGTGGCTGGAGGAGTTCTCCCAGACTCCACAGAATGGCTTCCTTTCCATCACTCAGGTGTCCACTCAACCCGATTAACCCTCAAAAGTAGCCCATCTACCCTGTGCAGCCCCCTCTCTGCTGTTGGTCTACCTCTCCTTCTTGGTATTCCTCCTTTGCTCCCATTCACCACCGGATACATTTCATATACTTACCTGTTGAGTCCTGCCCTACCCCCACCTAGAGGGATATAAGCACTGTGAGAGCAAAGATCTTGCCTAATTTGCTGAATGCTGAATGTCCAGGGCCAAGAGGAGTACCTGGCACATAGCAGGAATGGACTATTATTATTGTTATTATTATTTTAATGTTTACTTATTTAGTTTGAGAGAGAGAGTGAGAGCGTGAGTGAGCACAAGTTGGGGGGGTGGGGAAGAGAGAAAGGAAGAGTGAATCCCAAGCAGGCTCCATGCTGTCAGCTCAGAGCCCAATGCAGGGCTTGATCCCCTGAACCGTGAGATCATGACCTGAGCCGAGATCAAGTCGGATGCTTAACTGACTGAACCACCCAGGCGCCCCATACCATGTTATTTTTTTAAAGAACGCATTTTTTTACCCTAAACTTCACAATTTTGAAACAAAGCCAATTTTTACAGTCCACCTGTCGGCACAAATGTCCTACGCCAAGCGAATTAGTACTTAAGAACAAAGATTTCTGCTGCCTAAGATGAGATCTTAGAATGTCATACAGCTATAAATAGGCCACTAGTGCAGCAAACATTTTATACAATTAAAAAGGTTTTTCTTATAACTCTTATCTTTTTATTTCACAAGTGAGAGTAATTTTTCCCACAAGCAAAAGCCAACACTGGGCACAAAATGCCTCAGCACTACTTACACCTGCATCTTGTTTACAGGAGCCAATGCTGAATATATTAGCTAATTATAGATACGCAGATGGCTTGTTTTCCTTAATGCAAAAAAGATATAAAATCATGCGAAATCGTGTAGTACTCATGCCCATGGCTGAATATCCAATTTCCATTAGATGAACTTGGGCTCAATGGTAGAGAGACAGATAAAAGTCAGAACAATAAGGAAGATTATTCGTAATTCAAAATCTTCACATTCTGCTGACACTTTTCAGGGTTTAGGACACTAAAATGAACAAATCTAAATTGCAAAACAAATTATCATCTATTGATTCCTCTCTTATGGCAGAAAAATTAAATCTAGATCTTGTAGACTTAGCAAAAAAGGGGAAAACATCAGCTTTGGAAACTTTTAAAGAAAATATGAGAAATTGTGTGGTATTTATTAATATAGATGCCCATCTTTGCAGGGGTGGGGAAATGGCAAATCTGAATGAGAAAATTAAGGAAATCACGATTTACTTTGAAAATGTTGAAAGGAGATTTTCATGAGAGTTGGCGCTTTCCCAGCATATGATCAGCACGCTTGCTTTTGAGACCAAGTGGTCAAGACGAAATGGAATCGTATGATAAAGCCAACAAACTTAGTCGAAGGAAAAAGTCTTCTTAATGTGGCGGGTTGCACACTGGATGGTGGACCCTGTCTACATGAGTGATGAATGACTCACTGTCACTGGCACCTTTTCAAAAGGTCATTCAAAAGAATACAACCTGGCCAACTAGGAAGACACGCTCTGGCGCTGTGGTTTTGATTTTTGTTCTATTCGAGTTAACTCTCCTACAAAAGAGATTGGGAGGAGGCAGCCTCCCAAAGGTGTTCCTTCTCCACTGTTTAGTGTTCTTGCCTCCAAGTCCTGTTACTGCTGGACTTGCTCTGACAAGGAATCACAGGTCGGTCCCGTGATTTCTTCCACCAAGGGTGAAACACCAGAGGAGATAAAGCAGGAGAATCTCAGTTATGAGGGATCCCGTTCATGCATCTGGTGGATGCCTCTGGTATAACCCCACTTAAGAGTGTTTCAGCAAAACCCTGCATTTAATCAGAGTGTTGGAACAGACTCTATGTTGTCAGTGTTTTCTGAGGTTCTCCAACGTCTAACAGGGATTCTAGGTCTCAAATGTCTTTCAGGGATGCAAGCAATCTCTATTAGCAAGCCACTTGCCATTTCAGAAAGTGAGTATCTAATGGTGGAGACTAAGTCAGCATGGTCAGCCTTCAGGCTGTTTTTCTGTTGCCCCTACTGGCTTTGGGCATGATGTTCCAACCTCTTTGAGTATTTGTCACTGTTTGGGGAAAGCACCTTGTACACCTTAGGCATTCACAGTTACACTCAGTACTCTTATCCACTGAATACCTAAAGAAGCTCCTGCTCTTTGGGGTCATTTTATAATATCCCCAAATATATGACTTCTCCAGGACCCAAGGAGTTCTACAAGTATTACATTTCTTATTCATTTTAGGGGTGCATCTGGGGAATATTTTTCATCATTTGGGAAAGATCCCTGATTCTTCAAATTTTCTGTTAGTTTACCCCGTTACAAATCTGCAGAATTTACAAGCTAGTCTCACTTTGTCATGAGTTATGCCAGTTCCATTTGTCAGCCTGTTCTTCTGTAAGCCCAATTATCATTAATCATCAAAGCTGTAGATTAGAATATCTAATCTACAGTATATCAGTAAGTTTGAGTCCCTTCATAGGAATTCTGGTTACTGGTGAGGGAATTAACGTATCATTGTGCAAGAACTGTTAAAATAGAATCTATGGTCTTTCAGGTAAAGGCAAATCGAGATTTTTTTTTTTCCCTCAGAAACTGGGATTGGGAAAAAAAAATTTCCAGATCAATGACAGCACTGAACTCTCTAGTGCCTATCGAGCTTCCTTATTAACTTGAACTATATTGGATACTGTCAAAGCCATTGACAGTATGAATAGTATTCTCCCAATAGAATGGGAGAGCCATTCTATTTAGAACCTGATAATCTATAAAGCTAATCTGGAAAAGTTGACTCCTTCGGTCAAGTAAGTCTTTCATATAAGGAGGTGTTGTGAGCCAGGGTACCAGTCTCTACTGTCCCCATGTTAATGCGGAAATTGCCAGAACCTCTCCAAGAAATCTTTCTTGGTTTAGTTTTGAGAATGTTGGCTCTTGGCTGGCCAAGGGACTCTCAAGACTTTATACACTCACAACTGGCTTCCAGCATCATTTTACCACAGCTGCTCCTCTCATGTGTTATAGAGCATAAACTCACTGTGGTCTGCACATGTGCTATGTCTGGGCCAGTGGTATGAACAGTCACCTTTTGTTTTTGAACAGCTACCTTTCCATGCTCCCTTCAAACAACCTCCAATTCTTTAGTACAATGGCCAGGCAAAATTTCACTGATGAAGCTCAGAAAATAGGGCTTCCCAGCCTTTTGCCAATCCAACAGGCCTCAGCATGCGGCCCCAATTCTCCTGCTCAGAATGTGACAAGAGTAACCTCCCGCCACCCTCCTGCTACCTGGTCACTAGGGCTACCTGGTCACTAGGTCCTCCTCACCCCTCTTTACGCTATAATTCCTTCCACTCATATCTGTTCCTTCCGCCATTACAAGAGTTGAATTCAAATCTTTTCCCAGGATTATTGTGTTTCATGTCTTTCTTAGCCTCCATTAGGGTCTTTTGCAGATCAGTGAAGTTAAGCACAAATACCAGAAATTTTCTAGAACTTTGTGGAAAAGGGAAGAACACCTATTCTGATTTTTTTTTTCTTGAAAGACATTTAAGTTTATCTATCAGTGAACAAGGACTTATGTGGCAGGCTAAATAATTTCCCTCACACAAAGATGGGAAAATCCCTGAAACCTGTGAATATATTACATATAAAGACCCCACAGAGCAGAAGAGCCTTGGTTGCTGTAATTAAATTAAGGAATTTGAGATTGAAGATTATTCTGGAGTATCGGGGTGGGCCCAAGGTAATCCTAAGAGTCCTTATAAGATGGAGGCAGGAGGGTCAGAGTCAGAGGAGAGAGATGTAATGATGGAAGCAGAGGTCGGAATAACCTTGAAAGGTGGAGGAAGAAGCCACACAGCCAAGGAGTACTGGTAGCTTCCAGAAGCTGGGAGAGCAAGGAAGCTGGTTCTCCATATAGGGCTGTGTAGCATAGCCCTGCTCATACCTGGACTTCAGCCCAGTGAAACTGATTTCAGATTTCTGACCTCCCTTAATACACTTCTGCTGTATTAAGCCACTAAGTCTGTACTAATTTGTTACAGTGGCAAGAAAAAGCGAATATAACCTGTATTTGGTTTCCTTCTTTTATTAATGACCCATACAAACACCTCCAAAATCTAATTTGTCTTAGGCTGCCCTGCTCCATTTTTGCCCAACTTTCCCATAGCTTATGAGTCCTCATTTTCTCATGACTATTTATGCCAGTTTAACCACAGGATCCAAATGCCCCCTTTATGCTAAGTCAGGCTACAGCACCTTAACTTTCTCTTGGACACCTTCCACTTATCATAACATTAAGAAATACGACGATTTTCTTAGAGAGGGCTCCTCAAATCACCCTACCATCCATTGTTTGAGTCATGAAGATATTTTCTCCCATTTGATTTGGGGCATGGTCACAGATCAATCCAGTTGGCTTCAGGTTCTCGATATTGCCTTTTACGAGGGGCAATGATGGGGTTGGAGAAAATACGATAACTCTACCCTTGCGGTTAGTCTCCAACATCACAGTTTTTACCCAGGCCAGAGGGACATGGTCTTGGATTTGGCTGCAAGCCACCACCTGTGATTAAATCTTAATTCTATTTAAACTCTGATATCACTAATATTCGTTGGAAACTACTAGTCTTTGGCTCACTCTGTGTCCGTATCCCTGGCAGTAATTTTTACCTGAATACTTGCCTATATTCCTTGGAAAAACTGCCTTGCTCCTTTGCCCCCAAACTTCTAGAGTCCCACTTCCATGGCCCTCTGGACATGCCTAATAATGACAGATGAGAATAAAGGATGGCATATTACTCTTTTAAAGAGAATACTCTACCAAGAGGTAAGTCCACTCATCACATCTCTGACACACCTGTCTGCAATGGAGATACTGGCATGCCAAGTTCAGTTTTCATATTTTTTTATAGGTCAGATTTTATTTCCTTGTTAAAAGCCTCAGATATCCCTGCTTGTTTGGTAAGAGCCAATGGAAGCAACCTTTTTCCTTTGGATTCTAATTTTTATACAACATAATGTTGCAGATCACCTATAATCAAGGGGATAGTGGACACGTTCCACTGAAATAGTTCTTTTCCTTTACATATATAAGGTTGTATGGTCTCCTACTAAGAATCATCTGGCCACCAAGATGGCATTATAGAACGATCTCCTTTCCTTCAGTTTCCATGCTTGCCCCAAATGGTCTTAAGAGTCTAGAGTCTATGTATCAATATCACTTTTGACACTTACCTGCATGGTTGATATTAATAGTGCTGTGTGTACCCCATAAGAATCTGGGAGGCTGGGGAGCTTAATCACTACCTGCTGGAGATAAGACACATTCTTCTGCTTTGTATGGCTGAGTTTCTCTGTAAACTCAAGTACATGGCAAGGGGGTTGAGCCTAAATGGTGCACCTGCTATTCTTTAGACCTTTTGGGGCATGTCCAACAAGGTCTAGGGGCTAGATTCCAGAAATGTGTTTGTAGGTGGAACTGAGAGAAGGGAGGACCAGGCAGCTGGATCCAGTAGCAAAGCCTTAATGGTTAGGAAGAGGGACAGTTCTAGACAGATTGTGATTTTTAACTCTTGGATCAGTCTCCCTCGGAGTCCTACATGGACCACACAAAATCTGGAGGCTGTAAGTAAAATAAGTAAGTGGTCTCTACTTTACTTATTTTTAGCCATGCGAAAAAATCAGAGACCCCCAATCAGGAGTGGTATAGAGATATTCTCACTGCTTTTGACATTTTTAGCCTTTGAAAGATCTATCACGTGTGCCATAAAAGCGATGGTTGATGCCAGGGGATGATGGTAGTCATTAGAAGGAGCAACAGTGCCTGGGAAGAGTGACAGAGTTGGGTGAAACACAGTGATAGCGTCAGGTGTGCTTGGCAGGCCGATACAGGAGGCAGCAACCGGAAAACGGTGGCTTGCTTGTGGGTGCCGTCATTGCCTCCATGGGCATGAGGCACCTTCTCTGTCAGGAGAAGCAAGGGAGGAAAGAAATGGTGCCTTCCATGCCAGAGCTGATAGGTGTGCTTCCGAACAGAGATACCTTCCAGGGGACCACTGGAAATAACTAGTTGTACGTGTGGTATGGACAGGGTGACTCTGGGTTATCGTCGTCAGCAGAAAGAAGAAATAGCCAGTGTAACATGAATTCAGAAAACACCCTTTACTGAAAGAACTTTGACGAAATTTCAGAGTCTCTGTTGATAGAGTGCTTTTCCCAGTGATCGGATTTCAGTATCTCTTGGAATAGGGTGGGGCTATTTCAGCCTGCAAATGGGGGGCCCAGTTCTCACCCCACTTCCCCAGCACCACCTAGCTGCTCCCTGGGGAGTCCCCAGACAGCTCCATCTATGAGAGAATCTTAGGAAAGCTTTCTGCCCAAATGTACACGCCACCATTTTACCATTTACCAATGTGACATTATTTGTGTCCTCAAGATGTGAATGAAAACTAGAAGTGTGATGTTTATGAGGGAAACCTTTTATTCCTGGTACGCTTATCGCCTGTGAGGGTAGGAGGGATCTAGTCAAATGTCAGGATCAAGTGTATTTGCATCATACGTAAAAGAACAGGGGGCAGCTGGGAAGATGATCTTCTTCCCTTGCGGACCAGAAAAAAGAGAAACAGGCTACAGGAGGTAGCAACAGAAAAGGACAGTAGGAAAAGTGGAATTAAATGAAGGGAGTGGCAGGGAGAGTCCAATCAGGTCTGGGGGATGTCACTGGGATTTGCACGTAGTGCGGCTACGAGTGTCCACTCCTCACCTCTATTTTCCAGTCTCCAGTTTCTGTCCTTCATCCTCGGATCCCCTTCATTCCGTCCACACACGAGGGTCTCTGAAAGCTTATGCACCCCTTCCAGAAATGGCTCTGCCATTGTCTCCCTGCTCCCTCTCATCTGCCTCTGCCTTCCTTGGGCCCCTGGTCCAGACAGCAGATTCCATCACTTATGCTCTGCAGTAAGGATGGTTTCCATTCTCCCCCCAGAATCCACAGGGACTGTGTGGGGAGCACTGGGTGCTAAGCAGTAGAATGCCAGAGATGAATTCCTAGCCTTCAGAACACTTTTTTTGCTTTCCCCCACGAATACAAAGAGACTGGATATTATACAGTATTATTCACCCACTGTTATAGTTCATGTATTTTGGGTTAATGAGGCATTTGTGAGCTGTCCTGGGGAGGCTGGTCTTCTTATATACCACGTTTCCAGGGGAAATACTTTGTCAGTTGTAAGACTTTCTTTCAAGCAATCTTTGGAAACTGAAGGCCGCCCTTATAGATTCCAAGGAAATGCAGAATTCTTTGCATACGTAAAGTTAAATACAAATAACAAAAGACCTAATGCCTACTCAGTGTTTTACTTTTTATTCAAGAGGCAAATTAATTAAAAAGGATTGTAAATACAGGAGAGCAATTTGAATTTTGAAGGGCTCTTAACAAAATAGATGTGTTTTTTTTTTTCTTTCACTTATATTAGAGGTTTGGTTAAAAAGTGCACTGGAACTACCAAGAAAGAATAGTCATCTCACAATGATCACCTACAGCTTTTCTTGAAACATTAAAAAAAAATTTGCAATGATGAAGTGCACCCAATAGGGAAGAGACGTAACAAAACATCTATGGGATAGTTGTGGTATAAAGACACATTTCTTCCAATAAGAATCTGATTTTGAGTGGCTGAAATATGGGGGATTAGAAATTTGCATACACTCTCGTCAACTGAGGCAACAGTTGAAGTCAGGGGGGGCTCTTGTCCTCCATGGGATCTGACGCCCGCCATGTTAAAGGTTTCCAAGATGGTGCATCCAAGTGTGCAGAGAGCAGGTCCCTAACGCATTCGCAAGCACCATCAGTATGAGGAGATCCAAACTCTGGATTCAGAATGAAATGGAGAAATAGCCTTGGTGAAGCTGGAGAAGTAAGTAGTCAGAGGCTCAAAAAAGGGCACGTGCAAGATCGTTTACTTACGGTGGATTAACAGAACAGAGATGGCTGAAATAAAGGAAAGCACCGAATTGCAATGGAATCTGGGGAGGGAGGAGGAGTGCACGCTCTAAGCCACGTGTGCAGAGACCTGGCGTGGAGGGTTCTCGTGTCGTTTGTATCAGCATCCTGACAAAACGTTCTCTCTAGTCTGTGTGCCAGGAAAACCTGGAGACTGGAAGGGAAAGATCAAAAGGATGACAGGCCAACAACACGGCTCCTCCTTGGTTCAACAGTTGAGAGACTGCTCAATAGGAAACAAAGCCAATGTTGGCAAGTCGGCAGCCCTCAGGAGCCAAGTGTCAGCAGGAGGACAGAGGTCAAGGTTCTTCTGTGACCTCTCCCAGGAGTGAAGAAAAGGACGCTACCATAAAGGTCAGCTGAGGTTGATGTTGGACATAAAGCTGGTCTATGCCCCTGAAGGAAGGATTGGTTCTTTAGTTACAGATCTTCTTTTCTAACTTATGATGCAGGAGATCCCATTCAGACATTTGCCGAGAGAAAAATCATTGGCGAGAGGCCTCTGGTTAGAGCCTGGCTCCTACCTGTGATACATACAGGAATCGACTGACATTCGGATGGGTCATTTGTTTCTTTTGTTAATTACTGGGAAGGATACAAACCATCCCTGGGGTGGGCAGGTACAAAGACAACCCATTAAAATAGAAGAAGAGCATGGCCCAAAGAAGAAACAAAGTTAAAATAACCTAGAGCAAATTTTAGCAAACGCAGCAAGGAACTGTCAGAGATTAGAAAAAAAAAAAAATACCTGCTGCATCACTGTTCCCGAGTCATGACCCAGCTTTGCAGACAGCTCTCTGACTCATCACTGTCTTGAAAAGAGAACCTTCTGTACCTGGTGGTTTTAATTAGGACTCTCACTGTAGGCTGGTTACATTTCAACACATCAGTCTGATTCCTTAACTTTCATTCACTTTTGGTTATGAAAATAGTCTCATTCCAGTTTCAAAGAATGAAGTCTATCCAACTTACAACTTCGGTCTTGGCTCCCTCCCCCTCCTCCGATATCCCACCCTCCCTGAGGACTGGACAAGTTACCAGCTTCCCCGGGTGCGGGGAGCAAGCTTCCCACCTTCCACCTGCCACCTTTTTCTTCCAGTTTTGTTGGCGGGGAAGAGGGGGAGAAGAGAGGTTTCTTCACATAAAGGCAGACCCCAAGGCCATCTTTTTTTTTAAGTTTTATTTATTTATTCTGAG
The DNA here is from genome assembly GCF_024362965.1 of Panthera pardus. Classification (NCBI taxonomy): domain Eukaryota; kingdom Metazoa; phylum Chordata; class Mammalia; order Carnivora; family Felidae; genus Panthera; species Panthera pardus. Next base: position 8,873,693 of record NW_026526765.1, read on the forward strand.
AGAGAAAAAGCGTGAGTGGGGGAGGGGCAGAGAGAGAGGAGAGAAGGGGAATCCCAAGCAGGCTCCGTACTGCCAGCGTGGAGCCCGATGCAGGGCTCGAACTCACGAACTGAACCATGAGATCATGACCTGAGCCTAAGTTGGATACTTAACGGACTGAGCCACCCAGGTGCCCAAGGCTGTCTCTGAACGTTGGTCTCCGTCTGTGTGGCCCACAGCTATAGACAGTGTGTGGCAGGTGGCTCTGTCCCCCACTGCACCTCTGATGCCCATGCCTTCCTTCACCGCGTGCTGTCTCTTCTCTCCTGCCATAGTTGGCCTTCCTTGAAGGGACCTTAAACTAGAGGAAACACAATCCTTGCTCCTTAGATCTGACTGACCCTCTGTGCTCTCTCCCACCCTGTGCTCTGGTGGCACCAGATAAGTCACCAGCTTTGAAGCCAAGCTGATAGCCAGTCTGGAAATGAGACGTGAGTCTTCAGTTTTCACTGCCACCTACAAACTATGGGCTGTTCCCGTCCTATGTCCAGTCTTTTCCCAACATGCTTTGCTTCTCTTTCCCAGGTCTCTTGTTAAACTGAAAAAAAATTTTTTTATTAGTTTTATTTATTTTTGAGAGGCAGAGAGAGACAGAGTGCGTGGGGGGGAGGGGCAGAGAGAGAGGGAGATACACACACAGAATCCGAAGCAGGCTCCAGGCTCTGAGCTGTCAGCACAGAGCCCGATGCGGGGCTCGAACCCACAAACCATGAGATCATGACCTGAGCCAAAGTGGGATGCTCAACTGACTGAGACACCCAGGTACACCTTTTGTTCAATTTCTTAATGGAAAAGGCCATCAAACCAGTTTTGTGTCTACTGCGGGAGTTTCCTGTCAAGAACTGGGCCCTCTTTGACCTGGATTCTGGTAAAGATCGACTTACTTCCTAATGGGGGACCATCCCTGCTGCTGTGTCTATTCGGTGACCCCTGGGGCCAGCAGAAGGCACTTATCAGGTGAGTCACACAGAACTGTCACACTGATGTCTGATCCCTTGACACCGGGGAGGAGAGACCTTGGGCCAGAGAAGGCCTCGGTCTCCTCAGCACTTGGAAAAAGTCACCAAGGCCAGGACAAACCTCTGGATGGGTGATGGGGGCTGTGACAGGCGCAAATTTAGGAGGAGTGAGAAGAGCTCAAAGGGGCAAGAGATGGAACCAGCAGGGCAGAGAGGCAAAAGCACAGGACGTGGATGGAAGATATGTGGCAGGGACGGACAGAGGGCCATCGAGCCCCAGACATCCTGGCCATTTCCTCAGGTCCTATTTGCCCTTAAGTATGGAAGGCCACTGCACCGCCACTATTTGGTGCCTCTGGATGCCTTTGTCTCTGCTTCTCTTCACATTTTCCAAAAGGCCGCGATTCTGACTCAGCGCCCCCAGCACGGGGGCATGGCCACCAGCTGGATGCAAACGTCTGTGCGATCGTATCTGTCCTTCTTAGCTGTAGTTCTGCCCCAGCCTGTTAGCAATACTGTCTACTTGCCATCTATGCCACTGAGGATGACCCATGGGCCTTTCTGCTGGAAGCACTGGTCCAAAAACTCACGATTCCCCCTCTTCTATCCCTTGTCATGTGTAAAAGACCAAGCCTTCGTGAAAACGAAAAACATGTATGTTGGGCTGTCTTCATTCATTCAGTCCCAGCTTCCGGGCGCAGCGGTGCTCGGCATGGGTCCTATACCGCCTCTCCTGTGTCCACAAGCGCTGAAATCCCTGGGAAGCCTGAACTTCTCCACGGAGCCAACTCCTCCCCATGACCCAGAGCCAATCTCCGTCTTCTGACCAGTGCGCCCAGCCCTTATCACACTCTGTACTCTCTCCTTCCGCCATGGTGGTATTTAAATGCAACGAGATCATGGATCACTCTGGAAACGGGTCTTACAGCTCCGTGTGTTAGGGTCACTGTGTCTCCCTTCTTCTTTATGCAGACCCACCACCTGTCACTCAGCTGTTTCCTGCCGGCTGCGTGCATAGGACACTACTACTTTCCCAGTCACCCACTCCTCATGCTCCCCCTTCTGCCTCCGGGCCACTTCTCATACTGTTGTCCTGGAAGGTCACGGTCCGCCCCCTCCACCCCTCCCACTCACTGCGATTCTAAGTCTTTGTCCTTGACACTAGAGTCCTCTCAGAAGCTACCCAGACTTCTTTCAGATCTAGTAAGTCACTCTGTTTTTATCACACTTTCTTAACCACTTTGCGGTCACTCCAAAAGGCCACCTGAGGTTACCTTCCTCCTTTTCTGACTGCCTCTTACAAGCACACCCTTTTACATGGGCCGGGGCAATCCTACCCACCTCATTTATGCACTCACCTTCTCCCGATCTTTCCCATCACCAGCTACCCTCTCCTGTGGCCATTTAATGGATTCCAAAAACCTCCAAGCATTCTTTCTTGAGATGCACTACTTTCTCAACCACTCTGCCAAAAAGCAGGCCCCGGATTTCTCTTCATCGACGGTAAGACCTTCAGCTTGCCAGACCTATGTGACGCAGCCCTGGACTGAGTTACCTCTCTGATCTCATCTTCTAGCCCTCTCTCTAGGTCCCAAGCACACTTCTGGCTGCTCCTCATTATAAGTTGAATTGTGCCAGCCAAAAGATAGGTTAATCCCGACTAATGTGACTTAGCGGGAAACAGGGTCTTTGCAGATGTAATCAAGTTGAGATGAGATCATCAGGGTGGGCCCTAATCTAATATGACTGCTACCCTTATAAGAGAGGGGAAGAAACACACAGATTCACATACAGAGAAGGCCCTGGGATGTCAAAGGCACAGATTGTAGGGATGTAGCCAGAAGCCGAGGAATTGCAAGGATTGAGGGCCACCACCAGAAGCTGGAAGAGGCAAGGGTTCTTCATTCTACCCAGAGTCTCAGAGGAAGCCTGGCCCTGCCGACACCTTGATCTTGGACTTCTGTTGTTTTAAGTCACCCTGTTTGTGGTACTTTGTTACAGCAGCCACAAGAAAGTCCACAAACAAGCACACTCCTGTCTTGGGCTTATCTGGTTTCTGCATGGAACACTCCTGCTCAGAGAGCTGACTCCATGGTTCTCTCTCTCTCTCTCTCTCAGCCTTTGGGCACTGCTCCAGCACCGCTTCTCAGAGATGACCTTCCCGATCACCTTCTGTAAGATTGCAGTGATCCCTGCCTCCACATGCCCTCACCCCTTACCCTAGTTCCCATGCTGTGTTTTCTTCATGACACCATCTCACACGTCCTAGATTTCCATCTTTGTTCACTCTTGCCTCCCAGTGGCTCACCTGAGTCTAGTGTGTTCACTGCTGGGATGTCAGGGCCAAGAACAGAGCCTGGAACTTTACAGCCGATCGGGGAATATCTGCCGAATGCACGTACTCCTGAGTTCCACCTCCACACAGTATCAGTGTGTGAAGCATTCGGACCCGTTTGTGTGTTGTTTTATGTTGCCACGCGAAAATGGTTCTTTGATTCTAACTTCCTAAAGGCCCCGTGGTTGAATCCACTCGTTTCAACAGTGGCTTGGCATACAGCCACACACAACATGTGCTTTCCATTTCTTTAGTTGACAACAGTAGATTTCAAAATGTGAATGGTAAAAATACAAGTAAAGCAGAATATATAAACCATTCTGTCTCTAACACGAGGAGACTGGTTTTACATTTAACAGTTTGGAAGAGACTTCCTTAGTTTATATTTTCAACATATACTAACAATAACCCACTTTCCTTAAGCACTTATGCTGGCTGGCGGTCTATGCGCCTCCTCGCTGCAGTGATGTGCATTCTCCGTGCCATTTGATGGTCTGGGAGTCTGATGCTCAGAGAGGTACAGAAACTTGCCCAAGATCCCAGAGCTAGAAAGCAGGAGAGTCAGGGCTCAAGGGCAGGCAGCCTGGCTCCAGAGCCTGTGTTTGTAACTCAGTGGTATACTCTCGACTCACATCTGGCAACTCATAGAGGCTCTTTCTTTACAAATGCAGAACAATTTATGATGAAGAAGACAAGAAATGGCTCAAAGGTAATCAACTGAAAAGATGGATTGCACCTCCTCTCGAACTATATGAGGTAGAAAGAACCAGGATAAAATAGAAATGATGAAGGTCTTTAAGTGTAGTAGACAGGAACAAGTCAATTTTTTTAACATATGGAATGTTCTAAATCACTCTAAATAAAATAAAAATTACGGGGGAGGGGGATGGTATGGGTATACACAGAAACCAATTTCTTTCTTTCTTTTTTTGAAACCAATTTCTATGTTATCATCACTCAAGAAAGATGGTGCCAATTTGGAAAAACAGGTTAGTGTAAATGGTACAAACACATTGAAACTACATGGATATGTGTATGCATGTGTGCACACACATGCATACACACACACACACACATACACACACACACACACACACACACACACACACACACACACTCCAAAGGACTGATATCCCCAAATCCAAGCCGTCTTCCCATTAATTCTAAGTGGGTATGGCTTAGGCTATATTCTTCTTGCAACTTCTAATGTAAAATTCAGTGTAATCACTTTAGGAAGCAGGCAGTTTTCTCTGACTCCACAGGCTGGCTTTTGAGCATTTGGTAAACACGCTCACAGGCTGGGGATTTGTGTCACCACTGTGCTTAACACACGGTGCCATATTACCTGGTCTGTATGCTGTTTGTCTGGTAGGTTGTGGGTTCCTTAAAAATAGGATCTATATATTATTAATATTCAATTCCCCTACCAACCTAAAATAGGCTTTGATAAACTTTTTTTTTCCCACTAGAACTGAAAATGCCATTTCTTTAAAAACAACACCAAAAAATACTTGATTGGAGCCAGGATGCTAAGGCAACTTCCCAGAGGTGTGTTGGGAATTAGGAAAGTAAAATCAGCACTGTTTTCCTAGAGCAATAATGTTTATTATCAAAATGTGTGTTTAATATGCAAGATCTTCAAATACTTGGGGTGCAGATTTGATAGCTGAAGCTAAATTCTCATATAAAAAGAGGTGACCAGGGGCGCCTGGGTGGCTTAGTCAGTTAAGCATCTGACTTCAGTTCAGGTCATGATCTCACGGTTTGTGGGTTCAAGCCCCATGTTGGGCTCTGTGCTGACAGCTCAGAGCCTGGAGCCTGCTTCAGATTCTCTGTCTCTCTCTTTCTCTCTGTCTCTCTCTCTGTCTCTCTCTCTCTCTCTGCCCCTCCCCTGCTCACACTCTGTCTCTCTTTCTCAAAAATAACTAAAATTAAAAAAAAATTAAAAAAAAGAGGTGACCAGGTCAAAACCCTAAAAATCTTCATTAGCAGTGGTCAGCGGCCATTTCCATCACAAAGAAATGAATACGGTCAGTTAATAACAAAGTTCTACTAATACAGCTCCAGTTTTGTTTAAAAGGTATGTTGTTTAAAGGAATGGTCCCATGTTTAGAAGAAAATACATCTTAAAATTATTTTAACACTTAAATACTTATTAATTTTAAACTTCCACTAAATTTAATTCCTTAGTTCATCATAAATTAAAACAGCTAATGTTTTTTAATTTTAAGAAGAGTCCTTCTCACTTGAAACTGTGAAAATAGATTTTTTTTAATTTCTAGGAGACATATTATCTTGAACGCTGCCCTACATCATACATATTATGCTCATTTTTGGTGCATGATTGTCCACGTGCAAGTATGGGGTGCCTACGTGTGCACCTACCTGTCCTAACGTGTGCATGGGCAGAAACAGGGGGACAAAGCAGGAGGGGCAACATAAAAAAACTCGAATCATTAGAATCCATGAGAGGCACCTAGTATTATCCCCGAGTCGATGGATAATCTTAATATTCTTAACTGGGGAGCGCCCAGAAGGAATGAAGAAAGTATTTATGAAAAATACTAAAAGATTATCACCCGGGTACCTCCTAAAAGATGCCGGTGATACACACACATGAGCAAGTTTTCACGTCAAACAACTCCAGAGATTATGTACAGCTCAATTTACTGTGACAGTCCCAACAATCTAGGAGACAATGTACACCAGACACAGTTCAAATAGTACTGACACCCGTCGGTGCCACTGATACCCCTGCCCTGAAGCAGGAGGGCAGCGACGTATCAGATGTTCATCGGTCTGTGAAAACGAGCTGCGCAAACTCAGTGTGTTTGTGGCAACAGCCCAGACCCTATCTATTCTTACCCTTTTTCCTTCCCAGGTCTCTTTAGTTGTTCCTCAACCACTTCTGTTCTGATCTGAGGTCTTGTTTGTGGAGCACCCTCCTGTCTCATTTGTAACTGAACGCTCTAAGCCGGGTCCCCCACTGGCCCGCACGCAGACTCCAGCTCGGTCCCTGGTGGTTGCCAGCCGCCCTCCCCAGCTCCTTCCCCGGGGCGCCACCCCCTCCTGGGAGGCTGCCACCAATCCAGCAAATCCACTGGTCACCAGACCAGGAGGAAAAGTTAGAAACGGGGCTTTCATCTGCTGATTTATGGAAGCAAATTCTCAACTTTGTGCCTATAATATCCGGCATCATTCTGAACAGCACTGAGCTTCTTGGCTTCATTACACCAAAACTGTACCAAGCACTGGAATGAGGAATGAGAAAGGCATGATTTATGACCCTCTCCATATAGGAGATTTAATTCTGCCTTTTGCTCAATGGTCTATCCATTGTGTGAGCAAAGTCAATACTAATAATGAAATGCAGACTGAAGGGCTAAATCAATTCAATAAAATGCAATAGAAAGACTGGGGGACTGAGTACGTTGGAAAGGCGAGTGCCTGCAGGATTAGTATTTGAACAACAGGTAATTACAAAAATCAATACTTGTGTATGAGAACATGACAGGCAGCCATCCGTCACAAAGGGAGAACCATTACTATTGGCTTGGGCCCTGAGTTAGGATGAGGGAGCAAAACAGAACTGTGCAAAATCCCTTCCAGAGGTTGTGTGTGTGTGTGTGTGTGCGTGTGTGTGTACGTATGTGTGCTCCCCACATGAGTGAAGGAGCGAGACAGGGAAACTCAGATGGCTCACTCTGGGTTTTATTTAGGCACGTGCACTGTCCCTGTCCACCGTGGTGGCAGACTGTGCCCTCGGTCCTACACCACTCTTCCCTTCCTCCCCATCCCAGGCTCCCGGGGACCTGGCCAACGTTACCCTGAGGTCCTGGCCACATCTGGAATCTTTGGGGGTGCAGTGGAGCACTGACACCCACCAGATGAGCCCCTCCTCCGAGAGCCAGTTGCTGGAAGATCTCCAGACAGTGAGAGGGGACACAGGCACCCACGGCAAATTAGGAAAATAAGCACACGTACACATGCAGACATATATATATACATACGATAAAATAACTTGTATTTTAAATAGAGTAAAATAACTTAAAATGAACATCGAAAAGATAAAATAAAGTAACTTGAATGTTCTAACTGTTCCTGGCCAAAAAAGAATATGAATGAATGAATATGTTACCACTAAGCGGCCAGCATACATTAAGTCACTTAGCCCCACACAGACTCCAGAGTACGGCGTCTATTTTAAGGGCTGAAGGACAATCGGCTTGTTCCAGGAGGCACAGCTGGTGAGCAGGGAAGCAGCACTGGGAGGTGGATGTGTCTACTGGACGCCGACGCGTGTCCCGGTCCCCCGCCCCCCACGCCCCCGACATCGTGCCACCTCGGATCCACCGCGGGGCCGAGAGATGCGTCTGATGGGGCCACACCCAAGTCTGTGGCCAGCTGCCAGCAGTCACTGCTGTTGAGAGGCTTTGGCCAGTCCAAGGAGCTCTCAGACAGAGCCAGTGGGACCAGTGACTTCACACTTCCCCAGGCCATGCTGTCTGTACTGACCACACGACCCTTTATAATAAAGGTTCAGACTCTGCTTTTGGATGTCTGGCTTCTGACTGCTTTCAAGCCTCCCTCTCCTGCTCTGCCCACCTCTGAGCAAGGTGATATGAAAGCTTGGATGCCTCCTCTTTTGGCATCAGCAGGAAGTTCAAATCACGCCAGCCCCTGTCCACACCTGAGAACCCTCACACTGGCTCCACCCCATAATCACCACAAAAACTCAAGCCAACCCCCTTTCCTACTCTCAAGACGTTTTCAGTCCCACTTAGGAGCCATGCCGACCATCCCAATAAGCCTCGTTATGTGAGTCACCCAACTTTCCGTACCCTCCAGGTGTATCACAGGGCGTCATCAATCCTGAGATCGGAACCACACTCCTGCTTTTGGGGGCGTGCATCACAACACCCCTGATCCAACCTTACGTGAACAACGGAATAAAATGCTTCCCTGGCTTTTAAAGAAGCCCTCAAAGTGGTGACCTTGAAACAAATGATGGGCTGTAATCCCCTAATCAGAAATCTGTCCTTCATTTTCAGTGACTCTTTGGTTTTCTATTAAAGGCATAGAAGGATTGAGAGAATTTCCATCGGGGACAGAACTCAAATTTAACTTTGCTTTATTTGTAGATCATTTTATATAATTTTAATAGTATTTTTGGCATTTTTAAACTTATCTGGATGAACAATATTTTTCTTTATGTGACTGTTGACACCACTGTTGACATTTGGGACTGGATAACTCTTTGCTGTGGTTGCTGCCTGGTGCATGTGCATTTTAGGAAGTTCTGCAGCATCCCTAACCCTACCCATAACATGCTGTTAGCACCGCCACGGTCCTCTCCAATTGTGACAACCACAAGTGTCTCCAGATGTTGTCAACTATCTCTTGGGAGGCAAAAATCACACCTGGCTGAGAACCACTGCCCTTTTTTCAATCCACAAAGACACGTGACCTTTCTGCTAAGTCCTCTAAGTCCCAGTGGAAGATAGAAAGAAATGATGAAAAGCCATTAGGCTATATCCATCCTAATGCAAGCAAGCAAAATCTACAATAAATTGCAATTATATCTCTAAATTTCTTGTTTCCACTCTGAAACCGATTTTGACTGATCCCCAGAACTGCTCCCATGCTAGGGAGATGGCTCTTTATAGCTTACCAAATTGTTTTAAAACATTTGATTACTCAGCAGCTTAATGCAAATACTTGTCCCTTGTCTAAAAAATCAGAGTGAGCTACGCCGACCACTGTGATTTTCTAGAAATATCACGCAGCACAGTGTATATACAAAGTAGTCCAAGAACACAAAGCATGTTGACAATTGTTTACATAATGGGTGCAGACAATATATTCTTTCCTGGACCACATCCACCCGTGTTATATTCCCTAGTAATTCTGTAAATGGCTCAAAATCCTTGATTGTAACACAAAGCTTATCTATTGCCTAGAGTTCTCATCCTGTAAGTGAGTTTTCCAGAAAGGAGAGATGATGTGATAGGTGACTGCAGTAATCTTGTAAGTTGAGGAGACAACGTACAATGCTTTTTATTTCTTGAAGATTTAGAGGCAGAGATAACTCCAGGGATGATATTGGGAAGAGGAAGGCAAATCTCATGAAAAGTCCAGCGTTTGACCATTTTGCCTGTGTTAATACTAGCAGGTATCTTTGGTCATCTACTTCTCAGTATCCAAATATTAAAAAAGAAGACTATGCATACACACGCCAGTTAATCAGAAGGTGCCATTTCGGTCTTACATATGGATCTAAATTTTGGAAACCTCACTTTGGTTTTCCTATTCCTTTCCCCTTTCAACACTACTCTATAGACCTCGGTGCCGACGAATTTACCACCAGTCGCTTAAGAATCCAAGCAGCGCTTACCTCGGCTTTAATTTTATTGTCTCCGAAACAGAGGTGCTGTAAGTAGGCTGCAGCATTAGACTGGACTGAAGGAAACTGGTGTTGTAACATCTGGATCACTTCCGGTAGCTCTGGGTCTCTCCATCCAAATTCTCTGAACAAGGAGAAGGCAGGAGAACATGAGAGAGAAATCCTACCACAGTGTTAACACACGCTTAACCCATTTATGAAACGTACTTGAGTTTACACGGAACTATTTCACAAATAGCTGGTCTGGTTTTCATACACGCACATTCACTTAAAAGACTCTGAAAAGACATCCTTAAGTTGATGGCTTGGAGGTGCGTGTATGTATACACGTACGTATGTATGCTGAACACACACACCCTATATATATAAAACCTTAAATGTATCAACTGAAGTTACATGTTTATGAAGACTGTGAAAAAAATGACTTAAATTGTCACATGATTTTATTAATATACACATTTTTAATTTGGGCTTAAATGGAGAATTTACAAGGTCACATTGGTTTTCTAATACATTGTTTCAATAGTCTGATTCAAGGACAGCATTTAGCTAAATTATCAGACAAGAGAAAATATAACTGGATGGGGTCCAATCCAAAATCCAAAATGTTGTGATAGAACCTGATGCCTTCTTTATTATTTTCTGACTATTATTAGTTACTGTTATCATCATCTCTTCTTTAAACGATTCTCCAGAGGGAAAAGTGAAGCAACAAGAAGAATTTATAAAAGGAAGTTCAAGAGTTGGGTTTATTCATACAATGTTAATATATATTTTTTCACTGTACATTTTTCTCCTCCATTCTTCTTTTCACATCTGAGCTACTCCAAGAAGATGGTTATTTAATTTTAAGAAACATGCTCTGAGACATTTAAGTCCACCCTAAAACACAAGACTGACTGTACCATGCAAATGAATATTGTTTTATGAAGTCAATCGGCTCAACCAGCTAGGACATGGGGCTAACAGGGCCAATTGCATGGATCTATTCCTGTAGCAGGGAACCCATTTTTAACAGAGAAATAAAAAAGCAACCTCTGAGACCGCAGATAAAAAGGTGACCCCACGTGCCACAAAAGGGTACTATTTATCCAAAGGATAGGGTGAAAGACAAACGAGATAGCTTGGCAATAACCACTCTACTCCCAGAGAAACAGCTCAAGAGCATCCATCCTGTTGATGCTGGGTCAGTGCTGTCGTTGGAGAAGAGGAGTCACAAAAAAATGGGGCAGAGAAGGAACAGACAAAGGTTAAAAGCGTCCTCGTAGATTCTAACCTGTTCTCTTTATCTTTCCTTTATCACAACCCATAGAGGCTGTCAAGCAAACCTTGAAACGTGTTAGCACTCCCTTCACGGCTCTGAAGACAATCGTCAATGGGATTCCTTTTGAGTTAGCTTAGTTTTTCTTGGCAAGATCAAGCATTTGATTTAATGTGCATTAAGTAGTTAATAAATTTGACATAAAATTTTAGGTAGCCACACATACTTTCAAAAGAACAGATAGTACAGTAATACATCTGCTACAAACTACCCATAAGTGATTGCTGGTAACAGACAAATTATTACATTTTTTTTGGCTGTGTGATCAAAGCAGAAATTACAGATTAAAAACACAGGAAGCTTGTGTTACTTTAAGTTTAATGTCCTTCTCTCACATGATTCTAAACCACTTCTGCAACATTGAGATAGCACCCACAGCCCCTCTGCTCAGAATAGCAGCCAAGTAAAATTGTGTTCTTTGTTCAAATGAAATAAAAATCTACAGAATACCCTATACATTAAGATTGGCAGTGTCCTATAGGTACTGGATGGCTAAGATGAATTCGGGTGAGCCTGTGCTATTGGAAAGTGATTAGTAAAGAATTCATTTGAGCCTATTTTATTAACCGGATGGTAACTGCTCTATATGGCATATATCAGCAACATCTTTGGAACAAGATCTCTAGGGGAACAGTCTGAGGGACCCTTTACACACATGCACACACACGGGTTCGTTTGTGTGGATGCATGTATATATACACACACACATGTACACACACACAGCCCAAACTCAGAGCAGATGCACTTTCTAAGGAATCATGAGCCTAGGGGGAAAAAGGCTATTCAGCTTCCCCTGAAAACTCTGGAATCCCAGACATCCCCTCTGCCCCACTACTCTTTTCCCAGACCTGTTTCTCACCTTTCACCCCGCTGACCAAGCCAGTCACCTCCCACGCACCCTTCTTCCTACCTAAGGCATCGGACTGGGCACAAACACAAAACTGATCGGGCTGCTTCCCTGCTTAAAGCCCTTCAGTGGTTCCCACTGTCTTCGGGATAAAGACCAGGATATTCCCATGGCTCGTGAGGCCTTTGCTTGGCTTGCCATCTCCCCTTGCGTCCCGCTGCCTCCCTGGGCTCCCTGCACTGGCAGACATTTGGATGGTGCTCTCGCCCACCTCTGTTCTGGAACAGCTCTGGCCCAGCGGTTTCTCACTCAAACTCAGGACCCCGGGCTCCCTGTGATTCCCTCAGGGAGGCCTTCCTTGAGTCCATCCATGCAACGCCTAGCGGTAGTGCCTCCATTTTGTTGTGGACTGCGTCCCATCGCTGCCTCCGTCTCCACACTGTGGTAAGTTCCCTGAGGCCAGGACCGCAGCCCTTTTGGTCATGTTTGCTCACTAGAGCATACAATACCCCCGGTACCTGATGAACGTTCCATAAATGTGCTTTGGGAGAGTGAAGGCATGAAGGAAAGAGTGAAGGAAGTATCTGGGCAGGGAGTGTTGCCTCAGTTCTAATGACATCTTTTCTCTGGCCAATTGGTCATTCTGGAATGCTCCCCCCTCCCCTGACACACCTAGGAAGATAGACACACACACGCGCGCGCTCTCTCTCTCTCTCTCTCTCTCTCTCCATACTGCCAAACTGTGCAGTCTTTACTATGCATCAGTAATTCTGTCACCGAAACCTTCCAGTGGCTTCCCACTGCACCAAGGACAACAGCCACCTCCCACACAGAGGACTCCTCCCTCTTCCTGAGCTTCCTGCACCAAGTTCCCTGAATTGCTTCCTTCCTATTGAAAACAGTTCTTCTGTTCCCATCTCAAGATCCTGGTACTCTGGGGGAGGCTCCTCCCTCAGGTCTCTGCATGGTGCTCTCTTGTCTTGACCAGGTCTTAGTTCGTATGTCTCGGAGGGCATCTCCTAGAAGCTTCCAGGCAAACAAGCCTGACCCTTCATATCATCTTACTACCGCCATATTTCATCCACCACACTTATAACTGGCTGAAATTCCCCTCCATTGTTTTTGTTACGATGATTCATCACTCCGCCCTTTCTCTGCTGTAAGCTTCACGGGGACAAGGGTTTTTCCCACAGCATGAAGAAATTCCCTCGGCTGCCGTGCTCCAATCCTCCTCTGGTGCAATGACAACATGTGAAAGTGGGGTCCCTGGGGGGGACTCTGGGACAGAGTGAAAGGGGGCAAGGGAGATCACAAAGCCAGGTGAGACTTAGGACAACGGTAAATTAATGTTCAAAATGAGTTGATGTCTCTTAGCCTAAACCAGCTTTCCAGGAATCATGCCGGAGTGGATTGTGCGTCCGGGCAGTTCACTTCCGGTTTATTCTAACTGGCATCTCCCAGCCTTAGCCACAGCAGCAGGTGCTAAGAGGATACTACTAGTGTTTTCAAATGCCTTCCTCAATTTCACAAGAGTGATGCTAAAGGTGTACCCCCTCAACAATAAGTTGGGGGGGAACGATTTACATCCAAGTCTCTTTTTCCAGAATGGTTTTGTTTCGCTTAAATTAGATCGCTCAGATTTTTTGTTGTCCATGGAGATAGACTCCAGAGAAAGAATTGGAGGCCCAGAGGAAGTAAAATGTCCATCTCATTTGGACCAGAATTTGGCATATGATATGGCCTTGCATAAGGGTCTTAATCCTCAAGGACAAGGAGTGGCTCACAAGACAAAGATGTTCCGGAAAAGACACATGCCAATAAAGGATCAGCACACGGAGAGGTTGGTGGATTTGGAAAAGGTACATTCTCAGACTAGCTGGGGAATGGCTAAGAAACAGGCTGTGTGGAGGAAGCCTGCCCGGGAGGCCGGATAGTAGAGGGAGAGCTAGAAAGCAAGTTCGGGATGAGATCACAAAGGGCCTTTCATACAAATGCAAAAATGCTGTTTCTGGTCTGCGGTGACTATGGTGGAGAAGAAATCTAAGAACATTCAGATTTGTTTAGGTTTACGGAACAGCCAGAAAAATAACCTTAAGAAACAACACGAGTGCACTAAAAGTCAGTTGCCATGGTTCCCTGTTCACACGCCTTAACTCTTTACTCCTTAAGTAGCCTTCTGTGGTTTATTTTCATTTTACAGAGGAGGAAATTTGACTTACAGATGGTACCAACTTAAGTGGTGGAGCCAGAATAAAACTCGGCTGTCTGCTTTCAAATAGATAAATTTAACCATATAACTGTGTTGGCTGCTGTAATCACTGCCTTGCAATAACGTCTAGAAGAAGGATTTTTTTCTTTAGACAATGTCTCAAAAATAAATATGTTTAGGGCCGCCTGGGTGGTTCAGTCAGTTAAGCGTCCAACTTTAGCTCAGGTCATGATCTTGCCGTTCCCGAGTTCAAGCCCCGCGTCGGGCTCTGGGCTGACAGCTCAAAGCCTGGAGCCCAGATTCTGTTGTCTCCCTCTCTCTCTGCCCCTCCCCCGCTTGTGCTCGGTCTTTCTTCTCTCTCTCAAATAAATAAACATTTAAAACATTAAAAAAATATGTTTAAAACAGTGTCCACAGCAGACTTTTGGCAATGACCGAAGACATTTTTGGTTGTCACAACTGGAAGACGTTCCTGGCATCCAGTGGGGAGAGGCCAGGAATGCGGGTCGACATCCTACAGTGCACAAGAAAAAATTCTCCATCCCCGAACTGTCATTAGAGCCAGGGCTGAGAAACTCTGGTCCAAACATGAAGTGTGTCTGATCACTTGTGTTGAGCAAGCATGTTTTAAAGTCTTTTACTCCTGGATTATTTTAGTAGAATGGACACAGGATCTGGTATGAGAGTAACTAGGAAAGCGTTCCAAACTTGAACATCTGGCTTTCTCTCTTCAAGTCCCTCACTGTTTGCTGGGCTTGGTTTCCATGGATCTAATATGGCAAATAATACCACCTATTTCATGGGATATCTTTTGAAATGACACATGAGATAATGAATGTGGAAGTGGTTGGCAAGGTATTAAGAGCTATAGATAGATATATACGAGCGACTGTTACCCTAAGATTGCTCTAAAGGACATATGTACATATTTAAAATATTTATATAATGCCATTTAATTTTTTAAAAATAACCTGTTACTGATGGGTTTATTGACATTAGAGCTGATACTGACATGAAAGAACATTAAGTGTAAAGAGAGACACTGCTTTAGCTTATAGTAAAAATTCTGCCTGAAAATGTGCCACTTTGAAATGATTTGTTTTGCCCCCTACCCCCTCCAGAGGCAGAGTGCCATGGTGGGCAAAAGTTCTTTGGATGCAGTCAGAGTTGGTTCGAATCCTACTCCACCCACCATGAACACTTTCTGTAGCCTTGGGCTCCTTCTGTCTGCGTCTGGTTTCCTGCTGAATTTCCACTGGCTGGCATGCTCTTTGCTTTGAGTCCATCTTTCATAATGAGATAATAATTCCTACCTGGGAGTATTGGTGGGATGATCGGAAATAATATATACGAACCCCTTGGAGCACAGTCTGGCACGCAGCGTGGACCCTTGAGACATGCCAGCTGTCGTATATAACTAGACGACGGAGTAAAGACTCAGAAATAAGAACCATCTACAGTTTTCTACCGGAGCGAACTCATAACTCTCATTTGTTACTGGGCTTCATTTTAGAAATGTTAATGGAACTGGAGAATATGCAAATGTAACCTTTTCTCCATTAAAACTTGTCACATAGACCGACAATATTGTGACAAAATTCTCACTCTTATATGGACTATCTGAGTTGCTAAAATTATAAGCGCTCAGCTCAGAGCTAAATAGCAAAACAGTTTGAAATCCGTTACTATGTTATGCTGGCACAGAAACTGGAGAGTTGATGTGCCGTCACAAGATTTTATCACGTTTACTTCTGTGTTGTAACAGGCCTCAGGGCCAGAGTCTCTGGGAACTCAAAATTTGACTTTCAGCAAAGCTTGACGTCAGAGACACCTTGCTTACTTTCATTCTTTATGTTGGAGGGACACTGCCCACTTTGCAGCCTCGGTGGTTTCAGTGGGGCAGGGCTACATGGACATTACTTAAAAATGTGAAAATCTCCACCTCTTTAAACTTCTGAACTGTAACCAGAAGTTGTATTTTTTAATGTTTATTTATTTTTGAGAGAGAGAGAGACCGAGTGCAAGCAGGTGAGGGGCAGAGAGAGAGGGAGACACAGAATCGGAAGCAGGCGCCAGGCTCTGAGCTGTCAGCACAGAGCTCGATGCGGGGATTGAACCCACGGACAGTGAGATCAGAGCCGAAGTTGGCCGCTTAACCGACTGAGCCACGCAGGCACCCCCTAACTAAAGGTTTTAAAGAGCACATCGGCTTTAACTTTGGCATCTAGAGCCATGAGGTGAGCTGTTTTGTTTCTGATGTGGTCTTGTTAATAAGGTTGGCGGTGCAGACGTGGTGGTCATAAGAACGTTAGATAGGTGGATATTTTTATGACGAAACGGAAGTATTTTAATTCTTGTTGACGAACGAGATCTTATCCAATGAGAAACATATGGAAGCATGCGTGTCTTGGTCCTCATTCCTGGATATTTTGTAGCCCAAACCAGAAGCTGCCCTACATGGCTTATCACATTTAGAAAACAAATCTTTGCTTTCAGAGAAACAGCAGCATTGGAATTATGACTGTCTAGAAAACAAGTTCAACTGTTTTCATTTGTAGAAAGGAATGGCTCTCTCCAAGCTTTACATTTTGGGAAAATGTAATTACCCAAACTGCATCAGTAGCATTAACTCACTGACCCATGATTTCTTGACCTGTCTTCTGATGGAGCAGCCACTGTGCTCCTTGTAGATGTGTTCAGCTCACAGGGACTCAATGCTGTCAAGGACCACCAGCCAGCTCTTCCCTCCTGGGGACGATCCTCATCTTATCTTAAATCTGCATTATTAATTACACCCTCTCTTTTCACAAAATACTGAGGCAACTCGCACAGACAGATCATCTATGACGATATGATAAATGAAAAACCAAGTACAAAAAAGAGGGGGGTTTCAAATGTTATGAACGTAAGGTCGATGTACTTGCTTGTTTCAAATTGGACCCTTTCCTTACAAGTAGCCCTGCCCTCAGCAGAGACACTAATTAGGGTAGAAAATGAGTCATTCCTGTTAGTTAAATGAAAGCACAGAATCCCACCACTTCCTGCACTGGGAAATCAGGAAGGAAGAATCTGGAACTCTCTATACTTGTCCCAAGATCCATGGCTGGTCTCTAGTTAGGATCCCTCTGGTGGGCTGAATAATGTCCCCAAAGGTATCCCTCCAACCTGTAAATGTTACCTTATTTGACAAAATGGACTTTGTATATAAGAAGAAGGAGACATACCACTGAAATAAGATGCTATATTGTTGTCTTTGAAAATGAAGGAAGGGGCCATGGGCCAAGAAATGTAAGGAATGCAGCTCTAGAAGCTGGAACAGACAAGTACAAGGATTTTCTCCCGAAACTTCTGGGGGCAGCATGGCCGTACTGACACGTCGATGATAGCCCAGTGAACCTGACTGCAGACTTCTGGCCTTCAGAACTACAGGAGAGTAAATCTGTGTTATTGAAAGTCATCAACTTTGTGTCCATTTGTTATAACAGCCGCAGGAAACAAATGCACATATGGCCTTTTTAAGCTGACAGAAGACCATCCCACTGGCGAGACTCCGAGGAGGTGGAGGGAGCTGCTTGGACTATCCTAAGAGTCACCACCTCCAACTCATGCCTCTGAGAATCCACCCTGTGATCGCTGGTCACGAGGTCGACTCCTCTAGCGATTTACTCCGACTTACCAACCGGCTCGTTTGTCTATTTGAAACACCCACCTCTCTAACCTGCGGCCTTCGCCTCTCACTGCATCCCTGCAGGCCGCCTGACTTCCTGCTTTGGCAGATTCAGCTGTAAACCACTCACCCCCCCAGCCAATGTTCACGGGGTGACCACTGTGCCTCTAGCCACTGGAAATTCAGTACTGAACGCAGCAAAAGTTCCTGTCGCAGGGAGTTGCTTCCCAACGGTGGTTGGCAATTCGTTATCAAGAGAGCAAAATGCATTATTTGTCAGCGTTAAGCGTGTGCTGGGTTGAATGGTGTCCCCTCAAAAACTCATGTCCACTTGGGACCTCAGAACATAACCTTATTTGAAATATGGTCTTTACAGGATATAATTAAGGACCAAGATGAGATCCTCACCTTCCTGGATGAGGACAGGCCCTAAATCCTATGGCCGTGTCCTCATAAGACACACAAAAGGACACAGAGAGACACAGGGAGGAGAAAACGCTGTCCAGACAGAGGCAGAGGTTGGAGTGATGTGGCTACAAGCCAGGGGATGCCAAGGATGGCCGGCAACTACCAGAGGCAGGGAGAGAGGCATGGACGGTTTCTCCTTTAGAGCTTCTGGAAGGAACCCACTCTGCTGACACCTTCACTTGACTTCCGATCTCCTGAACTGTTAGAGAATAAATTCCTGTTGTTTTAAGCCACCTCGTTTGTTGTATTTTGTTATAGCAGCCACAGGAAACGAATACAGGTGTAATGGGAAAATAAAACAGACATAGGCAACACGAGTGTGTGTGTGTGTGTGTGTGTGTGTGTGTGTACATGCACACACACGTGCTGTACAGGGGTTGTTATTGTAAACTCTGTGGGAGGTAATACTTTATCCACCACCTCTAGAGGCAATTATAGATTATAGATTGCGCTAAGACCCTGAAGAGGAATGTGCTTAATTAGCACGTCAGACAAGAGGGGAAAAGGCCAGGAAGGGAAGTGGCGTGGGTCCTGGGGCCATGTGGAGAGAGGCAGTAAGGCCCCAGATCACACAGGATTCGTCAGTCCTGGCAGGTCTCTGGCTTCTGCTCTGAGAGAGACCAGAGGCACTGGCATGTTGTGGTCCGATTCGTGTTTTTGGAGAATCGCTTTGACAGTGGTTACATGGGTGTATACATCTGTCAACACTCAGAAACTGCAGCCTAAAACAGTGCATTTATTGTATATAAATTACACTTTGATGGAGCTGTGTTTACGAAAGGTCCCTCTGGATGCAGGGCTGAGAACAGACTCTATAGGGTGCGGATGAAGCAGGAGAGAGTTCAGTGGCTCGTGTGGGGGACCCTGGCGAGGCTGCTGGTGCTGGGCAGTCAGGGGGTGGGGATACACGCTGGGGACGGGGACGGGTGCACGCAGAGTGTGCAGGCAAGAGCCGGCCCTTCTCCCACCCGCTGCTCACGTGAACCGGTGACTCCTGTGGCCTCGTCCGTCACACCCTGCCCGGGGACCACAGGGCGGACTGGCCAGGCTAGGACCCACTTTTGGGGACTGGCATCTATTACTCCAGAACAAGGAGGGACATTTTCGACTAGCGAGTTTTCTACTGGCTGCTGAAGCGGAGAATCAGAAACAGCAAAATCATGAGAAAACTGCTCATTTCCCAACTATTACAGGTGCTGGGTGCCTTAAGTAAATCTTAGCCAAGCAAAGGGCTTTTTCTTGGAGTCCAACTTATTGGGAATCAAGGCGGGGGGGGGGGGGGGTGGGGGATAATGTAAAATGATTGGCAAAAGTTCATGCTGCTATTTACCATTTTTAATCTCATGTATTTTAAGTACCAGTGAATTTCTGCTTCTACCAAGGGCTTAAATATCCTAAAAGTCCATTAGATTGCAAATAATATTATCAATTATATGGTAATACCTATTCAGTCTCAATAAAATGTAGAATACTTGCTTTTATCTATTAATACAACTAGACATTTTCAATAAAATAGGTTCCACAAGGAAAAATCAACTTCATACACATAAGCGTTTAGTTGCCCTGGAAATTCTAACAGGCTGTCTTTGGTGGTAATAGCCCAAGGGAACAAAGGACAAATAGTACCCATAAACTTTTCCGTGTAAGCCATAATGACTTTATGGAAAATGTTTATATTCTATGACTATGTACCCATTTTAAAATTAACAGTCCGTGATGCTTCCTAGAAAAATCTGGACCTGTGCACCTCCAGTGGGAACAGAAGGAAGGATCTGACACCCAAGACCCATGAGAGGAGGGCATGATTGTAGGATGTTAGAGCAATAGTTTTTACTCTGTCAGTATCGGCAGAGATCAGGGTTCTGCCTCAAGTTTATTTATTTATTTAAAAAAATTTTTTTAACGTTTATTTATTTTTTTTTGAGACAGAGAGACAGAGCATGAACAGGGGAGGGTCAGAGACAGAGGGAGTCACAGAATTTAAAACAGGCTCCAGGCTCCGAGCTATCAGCACAGAGCCCGACGCGAGGCTCGAACCCACAGACTGCGAGATCATGACCTGAGCCGAAGTCCGACCCTTAACCGACTGAGCCACCCAGGTGCCCCCTGCCTCCCGTTTAGATTAGGTATTGGAGAAAAAGCCACAAAGGTCTTGCTCACCCTCAGAAAGTTTTACTATATGTGTATTAAAGAAAACCTAATATTAAATACTATTAAAAATGGCCTAGCAATATACTGCATGTAAATTATAGAATGGAGAGTGCTTTCTTATAAACTAAATAACGATATCATCTGACAGTTCTCTGTGAAAAGAATCTTTAAAAAAGAGCTTTTAATGATTCTGTTTCTGAAAACTTCCGAACCTCTCCGAAAACCAAAATGACACGGGTAAATGCATTCTAGAAGAACCCATCTCCAAAGATTGCGTGCTGGACTCCATGTTTCTGGAAGCAAGAACCTGTCCCACGGCACCTGTCACGTTGTCTTTAGAATGTAAGTTGTGAGTACAGGCTCGAGGGTTGATTGCTACGCAGAGTCCACGGTGGGCATCTAGTGATATCCACTGTTGACCTTGGTCCTGGGAATGTTGCTAGCATGTTTCGCACATACGATTCCATGTCTGTCACCTCATTTTAGTTCTCCAAAGAATGACAACTCAGTGTATTTCAGACAACACCGAACAGAGAGACTCCCTTTAAGGAAAATCTTACAGAATCGAAACGAAATTTAGTCTAGAAGAGGCACCAAGTGAGAAAGATGTTTGAGGGCATTCTTTAAAATGAGTAACAAATCCTCTGAAAATAGCACCCACGCATGGTCTCCTTCCAGGAGTATTTGAGAGGCCTTTTTATGAACCAGGAGAAGTTCTAGGTCCTGCGGATATGCATATTGAGTCTTGACCTCAAACCACTTATACTTTAGCAGAGAAGACAACTATAAATAAGCAATGACTTGGCAATGAGAAAGAACGAAATATGGCCCTTTGTAGCAACGTGGATGGAACTGGAGAGTGTGATGCTAAGTGAAATAAGCCATACAGAGAAAGACAGATACCATATGTTTTCACTCTTACGTGGATCCTGAGAAACTTAACAGAAACCCATGGGGGAGGGGAAGGAAAAAAAAGAGGTTAGAGTGGGAGAGAGCCAAAGCATAAGAGCCTCTTAAAAACTGAGAACAAACTGAGGGTTGATGGGGGGTGGGAGGGAGGGGAGGGTGGGTGATGGGTATTGAGGAGGGCACCTTTTGGGATGAGCACTGGGTGTTGTATGGAAACCAATTTGACAATAAATTTCATATATTGAAAAAAAAAATAAGCAATGACTGTACGTTGAAGAAAAGATATTAAAGAAATGCCAGACCTGCATTTAAAGACCATCTAGTTGCCTCTTCTCTTTTCAGTAATGCTGGATTCAAATCCATCCAAAGGACGGCAGAAATAATTATTGTTAACATTATGAAATAATTATACCATCGTGAAAAATCAAAATAGTGACTTAGTATTTCCAGAATTTGTATATATGCATTTTGATGGCTTTTCTTCATATTTTAGGATGGGAGGGCACTTCAGCTAGCATTTCCCATGTTTATTGTGTAGACTGAGAAACCCAGGTCAGATTGTTTAGTGACCTGACCAAGGTCACAGGTAAGTTAGTGCATGGAACCTGGTGGTCAATTGTTAAGGTTCAAAGCTTATTCAAAGTTACATTCGGCCAAGATATCTCCTCCCTAAGTCTGTTCTGCAATGCACACACACTCTAGTTCCAAACCTTGGTTTGTGCCTCTGAACTGTAGTAGGCAATAATGTTGGAGCAGAATTACCTAATTGAAAAAGCATGTTGTGTAAGAAGGAAAAAAAAAAAAAACACTTATTCTGTGTTATGGATTAATTTCCTGATAAGCATGGGGCCATGTGCTATAAGAAGGTGGTATTCAGGGAGGGTAAACTTTTCTTAATTAAAAATATTATTTTTTAAGCAATCTACATGCAAATGTGGGGCTCAAACTCACAGTCCCAAGATCAAGAGTCACATGATCTACAAACTGAGCCAGCCAGGTGCCCCAGGAAGGGTAAACTTTAAAAAGCATGTTGCTAGACATGTCAATGTAATCCAACCAAGCCTATCAGGATCGCATCTGTGGTTGGCTCTTATTGGCTCTAACCAAAGAACCCCCACCGCAGGATTGCAGGGTAGTTCAATAAGATGGTGTTAAAGCAGACTTACAGCATCTGGGCTTGTGTCAGGGGCTTTGGAGGCAGGGTCTGGCTCTGGATTGGCTGCTGCCGGGATGTAACTCGGTATCTTAAAGATTCTTAAAGAGCTAGAAGGAGGGAAGACTATAGCAAGGCTCAAACTTTGGTAAAGAAAGAGCAGTCATCAAATCAGCTTGGACAGGTGGCTGTTTCCATCAGTTTTGTGATTTGTCAGTTTTCAGACATAACTACGGAGGGGTCTTGATTTTGTCTTGATCCATCATCGTCAGGGTGGCCTTGTGTGATGCTGATGGTCTGTGACATTGCTTATGCTCAAAAGAACACCAGGCTCTCCTCTTGTCTTTCTTGGCCCCCGGGGCTGGGGCTGCCCCATTAGGGGAGATCCAGGGGATACCAGAAAGGGAAGGGTAGGTGCCAGAGATCAATGTTCCATTCTGTGTCTGGAGAAGTGGCTCGCTGGGGGGTTGAAGTGGTGTTGTTAAGCTCTGTCAACATGATATCAGAACCATGAGTGAGAAGAGAAGAGAAGAGAAGAGAAGAGAAGAGAAGAGAAGAGAAGATGCTTTGTCCCCATGAAGCCACATTCTGTCTAGCTCTTTGTTTTTTTGTATACTTTTGGCTGGTTATTTTAAAATCTCAGAGACAGCCAATCTGACCCTCGAATGTAAGTAGTGATGAATGACTTCGGGGTTTACATCTTCCTGCATTTTTCTGCTGTTGTTCTTACTGAAACGTATCAGGAATGGGAGGAAAGCTTTTGGGTGTTGTTGCTCTTTAGCTGCTAGAAAAGGAAAAAAAAAACAAGCAAAGAACTATAAACAGTTGTTAGTGCCTACATCAGAAAACAGCCCAAACACACCTAGCTAGGTTTGTTTCCATTTGCCCTTAAAGGAAGTATAAAGAAACTATGAATACTTGAGCCAAGCCTTAATACTAGAAAAAGAGAACTACAGTGTCCAAGTGGCCGTTCACAATTATTTCTCATTACTAGACATTAAATGCAAAAGAATTCCATGTGAAGACATTTTCTTTTATCCTACTTCACATTACTTGTTGGTCTGGATTTTTCTAAATATAAAATGTGGAAGATACATATGTGTGTATATATATAATATATATATTATTGATATATATATCATATCATTATATATTATAATTATACAATTATATATATATAACGATACTATATATATATATATATATATATATATATATATATATATATAAAACGATACATATATCCCTCATTTTGAGTAAGGTAACCAACAATGGATATTTATTAGTAATCCCTGTAATCCCTGCAGATCATCAATGAAAGGGGTACAGACAGGCCAGCTGTATACCATTATCCTGGAAGATTCCATATCCGTACAACTGAATGTATTAGTAAGCTTCTTTTTAAAGTGCCATCATAAAAAAAAGAAGGTATTCATTTCCAGATAACAGTGTCCCATTACCTTTAATTTCTACCCATTGATAAAGACTTAGACTCGGCTTTTATTACCTCTAGGTCCGCCTAACTCTCAGAATGGCTGTGATTAATTTGAAAATTAATTGAAGAGTTTGCAATGAGTTTAAAGATATTTTCTGTTATTGCTGCCATAGACCTTTCAAATTTAAAACGGGCAGGATGGCCGACAGGGCTCATGGAATACATTTGATTACCAGAGAAAAGAGCAAATGGCAGATAAGTACAGTTTTATTTATGCAAATAATAAAAGCACACATTTCTTTTATCTTTTTCACTAATTAAGAATTATGATTTCTTCATTAAGCATTTCTTTATTCCCTAGAAGAACGGTTTAAGTTCCATGCACAGCTGTGAAATGAAGCCACAAGGAAACAAATCACTTGGATCTTGAAGAATGCTAATATCTAATTGTTTGAACCCATTTGTTTTTTCTTTGTGGGAAGTGACTGGGCAGAGCCCGACTTTATATAACTGCAGAGGTTTCCAATTTTATTGGCACACGGGGTCCTCTGTCAGTTCTTCATGGTGTCCCTGGGCCAAAAGAATTGCCCGACACCTCCATTTATTAAGGAACCCGGTGCGAATAACTTCAGAGTTGTCTATGTCCTAAGAAGCTCGCACCTTTGGGGTGCGGCTCTGCTTCTCCAACCTCGGACTCAGACACTGCTGCCTCCTGTTCCTCTCGCGCTGATTTTCACATGGTGCTTGCTTCCCGTGACAGAAATTTCTGAACATCCACATCTGCAAGTTTATGACGTCGTCAAAAGGAATGTGACAACCGAACTCTGAAACTGAACCAACTCAAGTTCATGCTTCTCCTGGTGTCTGACGGATGTTTTGTTTCCCTTGAAAACTTAAACTATCCTGAGGAGCCCCTCTGAGTTTGCTGCGTCGTCCTGGGGCACCTTGGAACATGGTTGGGGAACAGCGGTAAAGGAACGGTCCTTCCCATCGCTGTGACCTAAACCTCAATAAAGAATTTTTGCATAATGAACAATTATTGGGGGAAGGGGAGATGATACGTATTGGAATAGAAAGTTTATCTTGCAAGATTTAAATTTAGAATTTCAATGAAGTGACGCAGTAGTTACGTTCAATGAGCATAAACACTTGTCATTTGGGAAAATGTTTTTACTCTTTTGTAACAGTTTTTCCTTTCGTAAATGTTTTCAAATGCATTATTTAAAGACTTTTAAAGACACAAATCACAGAACTCCTTAATGGTTTGCTATGTATTTAAAAAAATGCTTACAACAGAATTTGGGGAAGAAACCAACATTTAAATTTGTCATCTGTCTTTCTATTTTATACCTTAACAAGAGTATAGTACAACAGGATGAAATGTTCACGAAAAAAATACTGCTTTGGTGGCATTGATGTTACTGAGAACATTTATATTCAGCATGCCCTTCACTGTCTGAAATTATCATTGAAGTTTTTATTCTTGAACTTGATTTTGAGAGACCTCCTTCACACCCATTTCCAGTCTTTTCTCCAGGGCTTTGTTGGGCTCTATGGACTCAGATTGCAGAAAAGGAGGTCATGTGAGAAAACACGAGCACCACAGAAAGCAAATGAGCTCAGCGAACTGAAGACCGTTCTCAGATAAACAGGTAATCTTTCTAGGCACTCTTTCTAGATTTAATTGCACTGGAGTGATCAGAGATTGTATGGAGGTAATACTTCATCCACTACCTCTAGAGGCAATTATAGATTTCTTAATCAGGGAGAATATCTCCTTACACAGTAGGACTTGACTATAAGCCCTGACATGACTTTTGTTTGCACAAGAAGTCAACGTACTGAGAGCTCCCGTTTACTGAGTGAGTCCTGTGTGCTAGCAACTGCTCTGGACACCTTACCCACTCCACACCACGTTCCCATCAGAGTGGCACCATCAGAACCCCGATTTTATACACGCAGCAGCGGTGGCACAGAAAAGCTTTAGCAACTTGCCTGAGATCCCAGAGACGACCAAGCCACAGAGCCAGAATTACAACTTAGGTGGCCCCACCCTCCTAACCAAGATGCCGCACTAACCAAACAGTTTTCATTTTCATTTTTACAAACAACCAGAAGTTGGAATGCATGTCTGTCTCTCGGTACACAGACATTAGAAGAAGGTAAAATTCATTTAATTCAGGACTACCGCCACGTCCGTTATGTATTTTTCAATGGCAACTGCTTTCTGTTTTTATATCAAGACTTGTATAACTTTTAAATTATCAGTAACACACACATAGACATTTTATGCCATTGACTTTTGTAAAGCAAAACATTTTATGTTTAAGCAAAGTCCATTTACAACTTCAGGCAACCTCACTGTAAGGGTTCCAGGACCCAGAGTCAGGTGGTGGAACAGAAAAGGAAAGGTCTCACCCAGAGAAAGATAAATGCTCTCGACCATTTTTTTTTAATGTTTATTTATTTACTTTGAAAGAGAGAGAGAGAGAGAGAACGTGCATGAGGCTGCATGTGGAAGCAGGGAAGGGGCCGAGAGAGAGAATCCCAAGCAGTCTCCACTTGGTCAGCAGCACAGAGCCCTGGGTGGGGCTCGATCCCATAAACCACAAGATCAGAGCCCAAAATCAAGAGTCCAATGGCCCACTGACTGAACCACCCAGGCTCCCCTCAACAATTCTTAAACACAATTCCTTTCTTTTCTTTCATGACCTGGTCTCTAAATTGTACTTGGTCCCACCCTGGGCCCATTCCTCCAAATTCCTTCCAAATTAGTTATGTTCTGCATTTCTCTGGCTTTTGCAAGTTACATGGGATTCATTCATTTAATGACTACGATGTCAAATACAATGAGCTGTCTGGAGGTTTATGTCCATAAAGATTTATGCTATTTGAGGTATAATGAATAATACTTTCCAGGCATAAAACATTTCCTAATTTGTATTATTCTACTACCCTTTGTGTTTTCCTGTTTTAAGTTTTCCATAGGGATTGGTCATGCCAATCAAAATCTGCTGGTTGGAATTCAAGACAGATATTTTCTTTAAACAAGGTCTGATATAAAATACTTATCTTTCTGTATCTTCAGTATATTCATTTATTTGTATTTACTGGCATATTATCTTGTCCCAAAACGATTTAGTATTTTCCACCAAAATCCCTTAAAATGACCAATAAAATGCCCTCCAATTAGTGGATTCAGAAAATGACGCATGTATAAACCTAGTAAGCTAAAATCTTGACTGTGTTTTGAAAATTTACATAAATCATCCAACTTTAATACACAGAGTGATAAACCTTAGTAGTTGCTCAATAAACATTAGTGGTCGATTAAGTCTCCTTCCCCATGACTCTGGGAGGCAGGGCTTATCATTAGCTCTACTTTATAGATAAGGAGACTGAGGTTCAGAGAGCTTGAGAGACTTGCCCTTTTTTTTTTATTAAATTAATTTATTTATTTGGAGAGAAAGAGAGGGAACGCAAGCAAGGAGGGGCAGAGAGAGAGGGAGAGACAGAACCCCAAGCAGGCTCTGTGCTGTTAGTGCAGAGTCTGACTTGGGCCTTGAGCTCATGAACCATGAGATCATGACCTGAGCCAATATCAAGAATCAGACCCTTAACTGACCGAACCACCCGGGCGCCCTCTCAATTTGTTGAAAGGAAGCCTGAGAACCACCTTGGGCTTCGGTGAGCCGATAGCCTGTGCTTGCTGCATGAAGCAGGGCCCGCCCCATTTAGAGCTGTGGTCCTCAGGGCTGGTTACGGGGGTTGGAATGTGTATGGGCACAAGGGAGGAATAAGGACATAGTGGAAAGGACACCGTCCTCTTTGGCATAACAGAACCAAGCACGCTCGAATTTTCTCATGCTCTTCAGGGACTGTTTGACTTCCATTTGAACAAGCATCAGAGGTCTGGACTGTGCTCAGAGGCAGAATCTCCAGGAAGGTTCTTATCCACTAGGGTCACGGGAAGTGTGTATTTCCTCAAGTTATGAGAACATTCAGATTCATTCTATGTAGGTGGATACAAAAATGAGAAAGCAGAAGACTTGGTCTAGGTTTTTTTTTTTAACTTCAAGTAGAAGTGTGTAAGACGTGTAAAATATTTCCCGAGTTAGGAAAAGCAGGTATCATCCCCCTTTGCAGGTTTGAGAAGTAATCCTGATTGGTTGAAATAGGACACACATTTTGATAGTCCGGACATAAACTGCAGAAGGCACTAAGTTTAGGTGAGAAACGTCAATTCAGCTGAGTATCTTCATTTCCCAGAGTAGAGTCAAGTGGCTTAGGTAGTGTTGTTGCTTCAAATTTGTATTCTGGACGATGCAAGAGCTACACATTTGTGGATAAGTTTTAAACACCTTTTCTTTGTCCCTTATTCTACATGTGTCGAAAAACTCACTGAGTTTTTCTCAATATGCCTTGACCGATTTATGTTCTGAGTCTCTGAAGTATCTGAGGTTTCAGGTTTACTGCCTATTGCGTGATTTAATACATCCTTGATGGTTAAACAGAAGGGGGAGAGTCCTGAATTAGCAAAGAGGGGGGGAAGGGACGAAAGGAAACTTCACTTTATGGAGAATGAGCCATCCCAACTGCAGCGAGGACTCCCAGCCTCCTTCCTGCTACATCTGGGTCTCCTCTTCTTATTTTAGAACATCTTTCCCAGAAAGGAGAATTTGTATTTGCAGGTTTCACACACAACCCAGCCAGAACTTTAGGCAGGAAGTGTGTGACAAAGAATCATCTTTGGATCCCGGCATTTTTCATGTTTGTTTAGCAGTTGGGGATGTATCAAGTATTTTTGGCAAAAGACTCTTAGAACTAAAATCACCCTATTCTCACGTAAGAAAATTCAATCTTGTCTCATTTTCTCTGAAATGCAAAATCCACAGAGTTGCCGTGAACATCGAGATTACCCAATCTAGCAGGATGCTGATGAAAGGAAGGACAGGCATTGTCACCTTGGAGGAACACAAATATTTATGAGGGATTGCTCCTTCAAGAGCTATTGGGAAAAAATAACCCTGCAAAGAAAAGAATGATATCTAAGCTCCTCCCCGTCTCTCTCCACGCCGCATGCCATCAGACAAGAGAACTGTAAATTCATTTTCCAAAGCAGTCCCGTGGCTGGAGCCATGGGGATCAGACTCATTATCTCTTGCTATGAAAACTGTGGTATTTCCTAATGGGCTCTCTGCAGCCTGGAAAAATCCCCACCCCCAGTTTATCCCGCACACCAACACTGCTGCGAGGCTTCTCAAGCAAACCAGAACATCTTACTGACCTCCCGGAAACTCTCCACCTGCACTCTGTCACTCAGGGCCCTGTGCTCCAGAAGGGCCCCGTACGTCGGCCCCTGCCTGCCTCTTCCCCGCTGCACCGTGTGCAGGTCCCTGCATGGGCCTGGCAGTCTCCCTTCCTCCATTACTAACGTGGGCCGTTTCCCTTCTGCTGGGAAATGCTAATCTGCTCGAGAATTAAGACCTGCAAAAGCTCTTTCCTGATGACAAAATATCCACAGGTGATACTGGTACGTTAACACTGATACTTAAGATATCATCTGTGGGTCACAGCACTCCGGAGACGACGCTGCCTAGTCCTTGACACTACGGACCTTTCTCAGGCTTCTTTTGTGGCAGGCACGCAGAATCTGTAGCGCTTGTCCCACTGCAATTTGACACTTGTCTTCTTGATTGGTTCATGCCGCTTTTCTCCACTGGGGAAGGAAACTCCAGGGAGCAGGGGTCACGTCATGTTGAACTCACCGTATTGCCCCTGGTGGCTACCACACTGGCTTATATACAGTCAGGTGCACAGTGAACGAATGAAATTAGGCCAGGATAAAAACACCTCGGAGACAAAAACAATACCGACGATAGGATGCAGTACCGTATACGCAAATATCATGTAAGTGTTAACTTAATGGTTACCTACTCGCTCGCCTAGAATGCCTCCCTGACCTCATTCATTCGCTCATTTGTTCCCTGAGTTTTTCTTGAAAGTCAGTGAAGTATGGTGAATCACGTACGATCCCTGGCCCTACAAGCTTCCATCTGGGAGGCTGAGGGTGAAGCTAAGGGGAAGAAGACACATGAGCAAGGCAGAGTTTTTGAACCTTGGGACTGTGGATATTCTGGATAATGCTTGGTTGGAAAAAGGGGGGTGGGTTTCCTAAAATTGTAAGATGTTTAGTGACGTCTCCAACCTCTAACGACTAGACAGTAATAGCATCCCCTTCCAGTTGTGCCGACCCAAAATGTGCCAGATATTGCTAAGTAACCCCAGGGGGGTAGGGGGCCAAATCACACCCCTGTTGAGAACTACCGGTTTACGGAATATTGCTGACGGTGCCCGACAAAGATCACAGGCAATGAAGCGTCTTTGCTCGTATCATAGAGGCCTCTGTCGACTCTGTTCCTGCTGATGATGCCATCAAAAGGCAGAGCAGACTTCCTGTACTGGATGCTAGTGAGTTCTGGTCTGGAACGGTGAGCATGAAGGAAAGAGTGGAGAGGACGCGTAGTGGTCACCTCTTGGTAAGATTCCCGTAAGTTGGTTCACCTAAGCGAATGAACAGCTGTCAGCCCAGCCTGAGGCACGGAGGACCACATGTGACCAGTCGGTGGGCAGAGTGGGGACATTCCGGGAGTTCGTTAGCCACCCTGGTGGGAGCCTGCTGGCTGACAGGCCCTCTGTGGCACGTCACGCCTCCTTAGTGCTCCATAAAACTGTGGCGAGAACGGATGACTATTTGATGCTGGTTCCTTACACGTAGCTCTGCAGTCTGAGCACATATTTGCAAGGAGAGGTATCTGGGAATCCCTGTACTAAATAACTCTTGGCACGTATTTTAACATCTTCGTCATTCTCCTATTACCCTGCCAGACGCTCTTCTGTCAAGGAAGGGAGCTGGGGTAGTATTTTCAGTCGTTATATTCCTGGGGTGAGTAATGCTTTTCCACTGATCTGGTGTCTCAATCAAACTTAGATTTCACTGAAAGATGCTTCCGGAGCTGTTTCCACGAGCCCCGTGACGGCAGGAAGCCAGCCTCATACCTCAGGCTTAATAGATTTCCTCTAATAAACCCCAGACATCAGAGCAGCGCAAAACCCTTCCCATCAGGGAATCCGGCGTATGCTTCAGTGTAACGAGGTCCACAGGCGACAGGCACGGGGGCTGGAGAGCTGGCAAAGCTGAGAGCATGTGGACCCCGCTCTCCTCTTCCTTCTCCCCAGAAACACACTGGCTTCCATCTGGTCGCCCAAAAACCCTTCACAACACTAACTTGCGCTCAACAAGCGAATACTCAGGCACCAGTTGGGTAGGCACATTATTCAAGGTCACACAGGAAATTCTTCAAGAAGCTGAAAATGACCTGCATGTTCCAATCCCTCCTCCCAGGCAAGGGAATCTGTTCACTGCTAATTCCTTATGTAAATAAAATGACCCAACCGTGGTAAGTTTCACCTTGTCTGCTCTTTTCACTTTCGCGTGCACACACACGATGTGTGTGTTGTTGTTGTTGTTGTTTTCAGTTGAAGACTTTACAAAAACCATTAAGCTGTTTCCTCAGCTTTGGAGCAGGTCACTGCCTCTGAAATACGGAATGTAGTAGAATAAGGAGGAAAGTGTGCATTATGATCATGACAAAGAGCAGTCATGCTTCTAAAGTTTGGTAAATAAAAACATTAAAAAAACCCAAGAGTTTTAGGTCATATTTAAAAGTCTTCATATTTTTTTTTAAATTTTTAAATGTTTATTTATCTTAGAGAGAGAGAGAGAGACAGGGCATAAGCAGGGGAGGGGCAGAGAGAGAGGGAGACACAGAATCAGAAGCAGGACCCAGGCTCTGAGCTAACTGTCAGCACAGAGCCCAACACGGGGCTGGAACCCACGAACCATGAAACCATGACCTGAGCCAAAGTCAGACGCTCGACCCACTGAGCCACCCAGGTGCCCCAAAAGCCTTCCTATTTTTATATTTCATAAAGTTTTGCCCAAGGTGTACGTAAACAGAAACATTCTGTGCATTCTCTGCAATCTTTTCATTCGTTTTGTTGTTGTTGTTGTTGTTGTTTTGCTTCTGATTTCCCTCTGCGTACAGAAGCTCTGCCAAGGAGAAGATTCTTGCGTCTCTCTCCTGTCCTTCATGTATCACCACTATATGAACCGGTGTGTCCTTTTTATGGACCGTGTCCTTTTTACTGACCGTGATGTCAACCTGGCTTGGCGACAGTACCCAGTTATTGAATCAAACACTAACCTAAGCACTGCTTTGAAGGTACCGTGTCGATGTCGTGGACGTGGACAACTGGTTGACCTTAAGTCAACTTAAGATTACCTTTCATAGGAGGTGGGCCTCATCCGATCAGACGAAAGCCCATAAGAAGAAATCGGAGGTTTCCAAAAGAAATTCTCAGAGCAGCCGTGTCAACCCCTGCCTGAGATTCTAGCCTACAAGCCTGTCCTACAGATTTAACACTTGCTAATCCCCACAATCACGAGACAGTTTCTGAAAATCTCTCTTCTTAGTGCGCACATATATATATGTATATGTAGAGGCACATATATACACACACATACACCTACACGCAAACTGACATATACAAATGTAATGTACGTACAGTGTATGTTATGTATATAAAGTGTATATTTATGATAGAACAGAAAGAAACGAGAAACTAAGAATCCTCTATCTAAGCTCTCGAACGGTGGCTGTATTTGATACAGCAGCAAGGCAAAGAGGTTGCCAGTTCCTTCCCCGCCCTGTCCTCACCTCTACTTCTCACACCGAGAGGAGGGGTCCCTCTCCACGAATCGGGCTGGGCTAAGTGATTTGTCTGCACTAACACAACAGGGCTCTGAGGCCAGGTCGTAAGAAGCCTCGCGGCTTCCAGCTTGGTCTTGTGGGATGTTCGCTCGTAGCCGGTCCCTCTCGGATCCCGGCCCCTGCGCCGTGAGACGCCCAAGCCGCGCAGCGTGGGCGTCCTGGTCAGGCGCCCAGCTGAGCTTCCAGATGGCGGCCAGCATCAACGGCGTGCGTGAGAGTGTGCCACCGCGGGGGCCGAAGGCCAGCTGCACACACCACCTCACAACGGGCCTCCTTGGCATCGGGATTTTTTGAGCTGCTCATTTTTGAGGAACTGCAGACACAGGAGAAGCTCTGAAAACAGAGCGGCAGTCACCCTTTCCTAAGGGAAACGTACATTTCTAAGGGCCGTTTCTATTTGTAAGTCTTCCCTCTCTGGACCGGGAAGACAGGAGGACTCTGTCACCAGGAATTTATCGATGGAGAAGACTGGGACTTAACCTGCATCACAGACCTCATCCTTATTCAGCATGTCTTTCCTGATGACCGCCCCCCACCCCCGACACCTGCCAAGCTCTGCTCCCCACACCCATCATCTCTCCTTGTCTTCAGCTGAAGGTGGTACACGAGGCTGGGGGCGTGGGTCATCTCGGGGAGTTAGTTTCCCTGGGTCTCTCCCATGTGTGCATGAGTATGTGTGTTAATTTTCGTATATGTACTGCGGAAGCGAGCATGGAATCTACGTGTTAACAAACTTGTTCTTCTCTTGTGAATCTATATTTTGGGGCACCTGGGTGGCTCAGTCAGTCAAGCATCCGACTCTTGAGGTCTTGATCTCGCAGTTTATGAGTTCGAACCCCGTGAGGGATTCTGCGCAGACAGCACGGAGCCTGCTTTGGATTCTGGGTCTCCCTTCCTCTCTGTCCCTCCCCCACTCATTCTCTCTCTCTCTCTCTCTCTCAAAATAAATAAACTTAAAAAAATCTATCTTTTGTTACAGGGTGGGAGGGGTGTGGCAGCCAATAACTCAGAAGGACAAAGGGGACATTATTTTTTCTCCCCTACGACGTCCAGTTCTGTGTGGCCATTATACATCCCATGAGGGCACCCAGATGAGGACTACCCAGCTAAGCCCAGTTTACCCGAGGACCAAGACACTAGGATGCATTACGGTTGGAAGCCACTACTTTTCGAGGCGATCACTGGGCGTTGTGCGGGAACAGGTTACCTAACTCCGGCATGTGGGAACCGCTTCTGTTACATCGTTCTTGGGCCCCTGCCTTTGTTTCAACCAAGGATACTTTTCACACTAATTATTGAAAACACTGGCCCAAGAATTTTGAAACTATTGAGAGAACCCAATGTGTCCAAATGATGCAGTGATTTTGTTAAATTCTTTCCCAGCAGACGGGAAAAGGTCTCAGAGGAACCCTGCTGAGACAGTCTGTTGTTAGGAACCCCCAAGACAGTGCTGAATGGCTGCAGCCCATCTGTGTCAAGACCGTGGGCCTAGTGGGGAGCTCATCTCAGATGCTTCTTCACCAATATTTTAAAAGGGGCAGCACATCGTACTGCATATTTAAAAATCTTTCTGTATATTATGATGCTCTAACATCTCAAACCACCTTTCTGGTTGGAGACAGACTGCTCCTTCACGGGTGGGTGGGGGCTAGATATTTCTTATAGAAAGCAAAGGGCAGGGAGCCTGGGTGGCTCAGTCAGGGAGGTGTCCAACTCTTGATTTTGGTTCAGGTCACGATCTCATGGTTCACGGGTTCAAGTCCCACATCGGGCTGTGTGCTGACAGCGTGACGTCTGCTTGGGGGATTCTCTCTTCCTCTCTCTCTGCCCCTGCCTTGCTTGGGCTCTCTCGCTCTCTCTCTCAAAAAGAAATAAACATTAAAGAGAGAGAGAGAGAGAGAGAGAGAGAGAAAAGGGCCAATCCTGCAGCATGTCTTGGATATGCAAGCCAACCATCCCAGGGTCAAACCTCCTCTAGCTGGGCTGTCCACCCCAGGATATTAATTTCAAGCCAGTATTCCTTTACTTCATCATCCCAGGGCCAGGTACCAGGCAGCTAGAGGCTTAGAGCCCCTGGAATTGTTCAAACCAGCCAGCCCTAACCTGCTCACCCAGTTGTGCTTATAACTTTCTCACATAAACCGTAATAACGGCGTCACAAAAAAAACCCCACAGCTCCAAAATGGAGCTGAATACTTAACCTAAGTGTAGTTTCGACCTCCCCCAGAAATGTGGTCTTAACCGGTAGGAGGAATTTCTGGCCAGCACCAATGAGGTCACGGGTCACATGGGCCCCCTCTATCCTCCAAGGGAAGATGAGGTCATCCACCCTTTAATAAGAGCCCCACCCCCACCCCGAACTGCCCCACAGGGAAGTTGACCTTGCCTAAAGCAATCTTTTCTTCTCTTTGGCTTACCGTCTTACCCCGTTTCTGCCTATAAAATCCTCCCATCTGTACAGCTCCTGGGAGCTCCTTTCCATTTGCTGGGGTGTTGGGGGGGCGGGTTCTGCCCAAGTCATGAATTGTTTAATAAAGCCAACTGAATCTTTGAATTCAGTCAGTTACATTTCATTTCCTAACAAAGGCCATGGCTAAGTGCTACCCTCCTCCCGGCTTCTGCCTCCCGGCCGCTCTGCTTTCTCCCTCGTGGCCTTGCACGGTGAGCTGGGGCCTCTTGTCCCCAGGACCTGTGAGCAAAATAAACGTTGTTTTCCTGAGCCTCAGCTCTGTCTCCTCTTGTAGCCACGTCTGACTGATATCTCATTAAAGAATGCAAAAACACACACTGTTTTAAGCCAGTCAGAAACTGTCCTAAAACAGAGGCATTGCAAATACTGCCTCGCTCATACGTGTCGCTCAAAGGCACTTTGCTGCCCTGGGCTGGCTCGTGGAAGTTGACGTGGCCCTTCCTTGAGAGATGCGTCTAATATTTGCTGCCTGCAGTGATGCAGCTAGGAGTGAAGAGTAGACAACAAAGACCCGAATCAGAAGATACAGAGCAGGTATGCAAATGTGTTTTCAACCGGCTCCCTCCAGCAGAGGCTACAAGTACAAAGTGATACTTCCCGGTAGTTAGATATCTTTGGAAGGTGTGGTCCGTAAGATGCTATTATTAAATGACAAGCTACCGCTGTAACGTATAAAATAATGACACGTGTTTTAAAACTGTTATTTCTTCTAATGGATCTAATTTAACACCTAATATAAGAAAAATAAGAAAATATATTTATATATATCCAAGAAATATATTTATATATATTATATATGAATATAAATATATATAAATATAAATACATATATATATCTAAGAAATATAATATATCTAATATAAGAAAAGAGGCTTAAAAAAGACAAGGTCTTAAGCGAAAACCCCAGAAGAATCAATACCATAATTTCTTTGAAATAGAAAAATATTTTCAAATATCATGTAATGTGGATTTTTACTACGTAAAAAGGGGACAGTCAAAAATCTGAAAAAGACAAAGGTGACAACTAAGGATTATTATGTTACAGGTGACTGTTAGGGTAGTAACATGAAATTTGGTGTTATTAGAAAGTGTAACAGATGAGTTAGCAGGCCTTTATCTGTGTAAAAGTTATTAAATTAATTCTGACGTTTCTCTCACTGAAACCGGCCCAAGACCAGGACTCTGAATATTTTAACTGTCATTGGCTCACGTATCCGGAGGGTCGGGTCTTGCTCTGTATGCAAGTTGACGGGAGGAGGGGTGGACATTTCCACTATGACACCAGCCACAGTCACGCATGTATGTACTCAAACTTCACCTGGGCCCAGAAGGGACTCAAGGTGGCTTCCTTCTCTCTGATGAAAAATTTTAAAATTAATTAAAATGGGTGGCTCAGTCGGTTGAGCGTCCGACTTTGGCTCAGGTCATGATCTCACAGCTCCTGAGCTCGAGACCCGCGTCGGGCTCTGTGCTGATGGCTCAGAGCCTGGAGCCTGCTTCGGATTCTGTGTGTGTGTCTCTCTCTCAATAATAAATAAACATTAAAAAATTTTTTTAAATAAAATTAGGGCTCCAAATATAGAGGCAAAATGACGCATTGCACATTAGAAATAGGGTCACGGGTGTGGGGGTCTCTCCTGGCCTTTTATGTACATATCCAGGCCGGCTCTCTTGGCTTTGTCCTGAAGTAGGAAGAGGGATGGGCTTGAGCTTCTTTGCATTCTGGCACCTCCTTCCACCAGAACCCGCTGACAGAAAACTCTGTGATCTGTCGCACGCTGACACTGCGCTGGTAAGCTACCTGTGTCCTCCCGGGTGGTTTGAAATGGAGACTGACAAATACCTCGTTATAAAATCCAAGAACTCTCCCAAGGACAGAATCACTTAGCATTTTTATTTGGCTTCCCATCTCAGACATTAAAGCCGCCTCTTAGGGTCCCGGGGAACAAACCACGGACCATGTGTTCCCCCATCTCTGGACAGCAGGACTCCCTGGGGGCAAATCCTCTGGGCTCCTTGGGCCCTGAGGCAGATGTAGAGAGGTGGGAACCTGCCACGGGCTTTGGCCTTTCCAACCCACCACTAGCACTGGTAAGGGAGAAAGAAAGGGAAAGCCTGGTATCCCCTGGGTTTTGTAGCTTTATGGGCAAGCGAACAGACCCACAATGTTCCTTCCTGAAAGTCAACTTGAAATTCAAATACTAGGATTACATGCCGTAAAGCAACTCAGTGACTACCCAGTCATTGTAGACAACTACTTAAAATAAAAAAAAAAAAAAAAAAAAACTAGGTCCAAGGCCTAAATTAACCAAGAAATTAGGTGTTCGAATGGATCCCATGTGTAAGCTACTCTGATCAATTGCATCTGCGAAAGGCACCCAGGTTCACAGGTACATTTGACATTCATGGGCTGGGTTTCTCGATTCCTCCTCTATTCCTTTCAACAACACAGATTTTAGAAAAACTGTTCCTTGAAAACAGACCTTCCCATCAGAGTCATTTAATCCATGTGCATAAGGCCTGCCGTGCTTCAGAAGGAATTTGTGACCTAACATTTCAGAGGCGAAAGAAACGTGGGTACAGCCATGCAGTCCAACTGTCACCTGCTACGGGAACCCAGATTGTAGAATAATTTAAGTATGTGCACATGACCAGAGAGGCCCCCTTCCGCTTCAGGATGACCACTGTGAATTTTCTTTTGAACACTGGCCCCACATCTGCATCTCAACCCATCTGGCTTTGTCCCTGGCTTCTGAAACCTTACACGATATCTAAAATCACTTTTCTATGATGTCCGAGTTAGTATCTAAAACTGAACAATCAAGGGGCGCCTGGGTGGCTCAGTCGGTTGAGCGTCCGACTTCAGCTCAGGTCACCATCTCGCGGTCCGTGAGTTCGAGCCCCACGTCGGGCTCTGGGCTGACGGCTCAGAGCCTGGAGCCTGCTTCCGATTCTGTGTCTCCCTCTCTCTCTGCCCCTCCCCCGTTCATGCTCTGTCTCTCTCTGTCTCAAAAATAAATAAATGTTAAAAAAAAATAAAACTGAACAATCAAAAAAAAAAAAAAGAATGGTTACAGAATACTATGGCCAGAAAACAGAGTATTTACAGTTATTAAAAATTATGTTTAAACAATATATGTAATAACATGGAAAGGCACTCATAAAATGATACTCACTGAAAAATAAAACCCGAGATACAAATCTCTACAGGAAATATGACCACAATGTGCATGTACGTGCATTGTGTGTGAAGGAGGGTAGGCGCGATGAGAGACAAGAGAGAGAAAGAATGGACACGGAAACAGAGAATTTAAAAGACCAAGAAAATAAATGAACGTGTCAAGAGTATTACCGATGACGGCATCACGAGTTGTCTCTAAAATATTCTTGTACTTTCCAATATGAGCCTTGGATCCAGATCTTTATAATTATTGCGTGCCTCTGTCTTCAACCCCTCCACACTCTTCGTATGTATTTTATCTTTTCTCGGAACACACTTCGGTATGTGCACCTGCCTCTTTCAGGGACTGCCAGCCTCTGGACACAGCGTCCCAGGTGGGGTGGGACTAGCTCAGGTGGGCTGGGTAAGGTCCCCCTTGCCCTGGACAGGGTCTGTCTATCCATCTGCCTGAATCCCAGTCCCAATGGTGGCATGTCACCTGAAGCGTCAAGTTCACTTCGACACAATACACATACACGTCCCTTTGAAAAATGTGTTGCTGATAGCATTTTGATCAGTCTTTTTTTTTTTTAACGTTTATTTATTTTTGAGACAGAGAGAGACAGAGCATGAACGGGGGAGGGGCAGAGAGAGAGGGAGACACAGAATCAGAAGCAGGCTCCAGGCTCTGAGCCATCAGCCCAGAGCCCGACACGGGGCTCGAACTCACGGACCGCGAGATCCTGACCTGAGCTGAGGTCGGACGCTTAACCGACTGAGCCACCCGGGCGCCCCTTGATCAGTCTTTTGATTCTTAGTTTCAGCCATTAAAATGATGGAGTGAAATACTTGTTGTAATCATTTGTTTTCATCTAAGATATATTCTAAAATACTAGGATAAGTGTCAATTTTCCAAAGGATAGTTACCTGACATTACAGGTTGATAATACTTGATATTACAATATTTGGGGTTCCCCCCCCAAAATATATTTTTTGACAAGATATGTTGCTACCATACATTGACGTCTTAACCCCCAGAACCTATGAATGTGACCTTATTTGGAAATAAGGTCTTTTCAGATGTCCTACAATCATGAGGTCATGCTGGATTAGGCTGAGCTCTAATCCAGTGACCAGTGTCCTTAAAACAAGGCGAAATTTAGACTCAGAGATACTCACAGAGAGAAGACCGTGTGAAGATGGACCCAGGGAGACACTGTGACCACAGAGGCAGGGAAAATAGAGTGATCTGTCTACAAGCCAAGAAATGCCAAAGACTGTAACCACTAGACGCTAAGAAGCAGCAAGGAAGGATCTTCCCCCAGAGCCCTTGGAGAAAGCTTGGCTCTGTTGTGACCTTGACCTTGGCTTTCTTGCCTTTGGAACTGTGGGAAAACAAACTTGTTGTTTTAAGCCACTAAATGGATGGTCATTTTTTTATGGCAGCTCTAGGAAACTAATGCATTTTAAAAAGTGTCATGATATCTAATCTTAAAATCAGCCTCTGCTTAAATTATAAACGTAGTCTTGTCTTTAGAAAATACTTTTAAAGAAAATATTTTAGTTGTGATTAATGCGAAGGCTTATGCTACCCCATCTAATATCCCCTTTACAACTAATTTTCTAACAACAAAGTAACACTGGTTTTAATAAAATCATAATAATATTTAAAACTGTCCACAGATATTGAATGCTTGCAATGTGTCGAGCATTATGCTGGGAGCTTTATCTACATACTACGTTTGTATATGCACACACATTTATAGGCCTATGTTATATACACGTGTGTTTTATATACGTTTTACATACAAACACAAATTTAATATTCAAATCTAGGGATCAGCAAACCTTTTCTCTCAAGGGACAGAAGATAAATATTTTAGGCTTTGCGGGCTATATAGTCTCTGTTGCAACTACTTAATTCTGCCACTGTAGCTCAAAATCAGCCATAGAGTGAACATTAAAAATGGGCGTGGCTATGTCCCAATAAAATTTTATTTGCAAAAGCATTTGGTGGGCCAGGTTTGGCTCATGGACTGTGGTTTGCTGACTGCTGCTATCCCCCTTTGAGGAAATAATGATGGTTTCACCTAGTGCACAGGTGGGGGGGGGGCAGGCAGAGGCTGGAGGTTTAACATCTTGTGCAAAGTCACACAGTTGATATCAGGTAGCTCTAGGGTTCTGGCCTGGCACCAAATCTCCAGAAACCAGGGTTACGATCACTCAGTAATACCGTCTCATTCCACAGGCAAGAACAACTTCATGCTTTCCTCGAAAGTGTATGAATTAAATAACGAGCTTTAAGAAACTTTCTGATACCAATACTATCTTGGCTAAACAAATGTCACAACATACTAGAAGCAACATTTCATTAAGTCAAAAAAGAAGTAGCTATACATGTTCTAAAGAACATTGCAGATAGGTTAGAAAAGATTTAGGAAGTTCCGATGAAAATTCAGGTTATTGATTGTTAGCGTCTCGAACAAACCACGTGCAAGAACACAACCATAATGTAAATGAGAAAAGAAAAAAGATGGAAATTGAAGGAATTGGAAAAGACCTGATGCACATCCCCACATTTTCACTCATTTTCTAGCTATAAAAAGCAATTAAAGGGATTTTTTTTTTGAGGTTTCTTGGAAACACGGAAGAAAACAGTGAGGTGTGATGTCCCACAACACAGGCCCCCTCCTTTTACTGGACAGTCATGCCCTCTATAAAGGACCTTTGAATTCTCAGTGCTTTGCTGGGTCTTTCGTTTTCCAAACTCTCTGGGAGTGTGCAAGCGGGTGTCGAGCCATTCTGCTCAGAGGACTCGTGAACACTACGTTCTCGAAAATTCATTGAAAGGTCGCTCCACAGCTTCTCTATGCTTACAAACAGCACCTGTCATTTAGCTGGTCCAGGTGGCACTGATCAATGGACACGGGAAACCCACCTTACTGATAGACTTTAGAAGTCGGTAGCTGAGAGGATTCAATGACTGACTTTTCCTTTGCATAAGCACAGCATCATGACCATATCTCTCAGGTTGTTAGAGCTGATAGCTTTGGAACAGAAGGCATATGACTACCACTTGAGCTTATTTTAATTCTAAGTAAAAAGAATTTATTTCCCAGAATACAGTTTTAGTTGAGTGTGGCAAATCACACTGGGACGATGGAGCTTCGCCTCATTTTTATAATTATCATAAATGCACACAAAAGCATAAATAAAGAATGAAGAATTAACTCCACAGATATACTTGGACGAGGGCATAAAGCTGCCGAGTGTTACTGCATTAACTCTCTACTGTAATAAATGCCACAGACAAACAGAGTTAAATGGGTTAATTAGTCACCAGTGGCCATTTTAATTGTGGTATTGAAACTCCGAGACAGACGAGAGAAGAATTCTCATCACAGGGTTACCTGGGCTTTAATGGGAGAGTTGGACTGGGACAGCGGCATCTCTAAAACATCGCGTAACTGATCGCTTCTCTTCCTCTCCTTTACTTTTCATAATTAGCCGCACACTATTAAGTTAATGCGCATTTATCTACAACAATTCAATTCAGACTGCGAAGAATCTTTCTAGTCTATAATTACACTCCAGCTTAATTAGCATAATTTCCACTGCACATATTTTAATAAAGAAGCTGCCATTATGGGTTGGCTTCCCGTGTCGAAACTCTTCCCGGGAACATGGCAAGGAGAGACAAATGTCTCCTGCTCAGGAATCACCACGAATGCACCCAGAAGATCTGAAGTCTACTTTCCATGAATGAGGATGTTGGGAAGGGCACGCCTCCCAAGGAGGAGATCTCATGGAAGCTTCCACACCGCCATCGCCCATTGAGGGCATGAGCAGCAGGGCACTCAGCCTCCGTAATCACCGAGGACCAGGCGATGGGTCAGTTGTGCCACGTGGTGCCGGGGTTTGGCATTAGTCTATAAATTAGTCTGAGGTGTGAAAACATCTCCACAGTTTACTTGGGATCTGTATCCTCAAGGGATGGCCATTTGAGTGCCTCAAATCCAGCCGCTACTAGATGCCATCAGTTATTAACTGCTGCACACAATAAATGAGAGCTTTCAGAGATTTTTATTAACTTGAAAGACCCTAAGCTACTTGGTTCCTCCTCCAATGCTCCCTTGTGGGAGACCAATTAACAATGAGAGAAAGCCATCCTACATGTCTGGCAATGAAATGGCAAATACTTAGTGTGATTTAATGGCACTAAACACATTTTGCAAGTATTGCAAATCTGTCCTAATAACAAAAATCATCTGATTCAAAGGAAAATCTTCAGTTCTAGTGGCCCATTATATTTTGCATAAACCTTTCACTATTGCGATGAATTTACGAAAAAGGGTTTGCCAATGTTTTTGTTTTAACATTTTAACCAAGCCCTTCATTGTTTCTATTGGTTATTCAGAAGAATGAGGAATTTTGCTCACTCTGAGTTGGCAACTTTTAAAGGTACAACATAGAGGGAGGGAGGCAAACCATAAGAGACTCTTAAATACAGAGAACATACTGAGGGTGGATGGGGGTGGGGGAGAGAAGAAAATGGGTGATGGGCACTGAGGAGGGCACTCGTTGGGATGAGCACTGGGTGTGGTATGGAAGCAATGAACCACGGGAATCTACCCCAAGAGCACGCTATACACAGTCTATGTTATCCAATTTGACAATAAATTATATTTTTAAAAAATTTAAAAAATAAAGGGAAGTGACAGCATCATACAAGGGACAAGACAATGAGCCTTGACAATGAGAAAGCATGAAATCTGGCCATTTGCAGCAACATGGATGGAACAGGAGGGTATTATGCTAAGTGAAATAAGTCAGTCAGAGAAAGATATCGTATGTTTTCACTCCTGTGTTATCTTGAGAAATGTAACAGAAGACCATGGAGGAGGGGAAGGGGAAAAAAAGTTACAGAGAGGGAGGGAGGCAAACCATAAGAGACTCTTAAGGACTGAGAACAAACTAAGGGTAGATGGGGGGTGGGGAAGAGGGGAAATGGGTGATACGCAAGGAGGAGGGCACTTGTTGGGATGAGCACTGGGTGTGGTAAGGAAACCAATTTGACAATAAATTATATTTAAAAAAAAAGAAGATGAGCCTTGAGGAAAGTGAGAAATGCCTGCTGTTGTGCAGAAAAATGTAAAAGAAGTAACCATAAAGGAAACAGGTGCATCAAACCGGTGGTGGTGAAACCCAAGAAAACACTGCTTCCGATGTGCTCACGCCAATGGCAGGAGGTGGGATTCAGAGAAACTGTCTGAAGTGGGGGGTTTTACACACGCCTGACATCAGCGTCTTTCTGGAAAGCCCAGGTATTCCATGAGACACAGGACGTGTCTCTTACCTCAAACATTTCTGTATTTCCTTTTCCCGAGGTATAACAGAAACTTAAAGCAAAGAGAGAGAGAGAGAGAGAGAGAGAGAGAGAGAGAGAGAGAGAAGGAAGGAAGGAAGGAAGGAAGGAAGGAAGGAGGAAGGAAGGAAGGAAGGAAGGAAGGAAGGAGGAAGGAAGGAAGGAAGGAAGGAAGGAAGGAACGAAGAAGGAAGGAAGGAGGAAGGAAGGAAGGAAGGAAGGAAGGAAGGAAGGAAGGAAGAAAGACTGAGCTTAGAGTCGTTTCAGTAAGGTACCTAATTAATTCTCTCAATCACTGAAAGGACAACTTAACAATAACAATGAATGTATGTAAAGCATCATCACACTATTTACACCACATGGAATACAAAATACATAATGAAGGCTCATTTATATTGTCACAATATGTATTTGTTGCATACCATCAGTCTTCAACCATTTAGAGCTCATGAGTTTTGTGAATAGTTACTTAGGTTTGTACTTATTTCTTCAAAATTATGAGGTCTTTTCTTCCGAAATAGGGTTTCCATAACGGTGAACAATGTGCACCCCGACCCTTTCGCGCTGTGGTGCTGTGGCCAAGCTTTTCCGACAGTATTCTCACAGGTGTCTGAAGAGGTCTGGGATGTTAGTTAACAAGACAGACCTGTCTTCACTTCAGTCATGGCACTCATGCTCCCTGTGTTCCTTTTCTTTCTTCTATCAAAACCGTTTCATTAAAAAAATGCACCATAGCTAAGAATGCGGCCTTTGA
Organism: Panthera pardus; assembly: GCF_024362965.1. Classification (NCBI taxonomy): domain Eukaryota; kingdom Metazoa; phylum Chordata; class Mammalia; order Carnivora; family Felidae; genus Panthera; species Panthera pardus. The sequence continues at coordinate 8,918,172 of NW_026526765.1, forward strand.
AGGCAGCCTGCCTTGGGTTGAGCTCAGGTCCTCTAACTTAATGGCTGCGAGACCCTGGGCAAGGGATAGGGACTTAGTTTGCTCACCTGCAAAATGGGGACACACCAGCATCTAGCCTACAGACACGCAGAGGAGTGATGGAGGTATGGGAGGGAAAGGGCTTAGAACAATGCCCATCCCAGCAAGTGATGTGGATTCACTCACCTTCCCCTGTTCCCAAGACTTGAGAGATATAAGAAAGCAACTTTACAACACTTTGGGGGCCCTTAAATCTGAAAAATGTGAAATCTAGTCCGTGCTACAAGGGGAATGCTGGAAAAATATTTTCTCCTACTTATTGATCTTGACCAAAATAGATCGTACACTGTTTCCTCACTTAAGAATTTCAACCTAAATTTGTGTTTTGTCCATACCACATACTCAACTGGCCCACAGCACATAGTACTGTAAGAGGGTCGAAAAAATGGATCTGGATTTGTATGTTTAATACAAAGAAACCGGTGTTCTGATCTCAACAAATACTACATGTACACGAAGGTCACAACATACGTTTGGCATAAATGTAAATACTTACAAAAAAGGGGTCTCTTTTTGAAATTGCTGCCAGAGTTCCTCTCTAGACTTGCAGTTTGGAACCCCGCAGAATGATTTTTACAGGAGTAAGCCCTCCCCCTCAGAAAACGCAGGACATCATCAATATTTACAGACGCATAACATAAGCCAAAAGGCAGAAATGTTCAAAGGGAAGTCTACTTATGAACTACAGAATACAGAAATTCTACTAGTCGTTGTAAATTGTAGAACGTGGAGCCTTGGATCGCATGATTAGGTTAATCTTGGGAATGTTAATCTCATAACAATTATTTTTCAAAAGCTGCCAAATTTGTAAAACACGGACATTCACACACATTATATTTCACCACTTCTCAATTCCTAGTTACAAATTCCTCATGATGATCTTGAATAAAATTTGTATCTAAGCCCTCAGTTTCGAGTCCATCTTCGATTCATGTTGGAACTTACTAGAATTTGTTCCCACTAGCACAACTTCCCTAATATGGGGCTCTTTCTATTTTGCTCACAAACAAAAAGTACAATTATGGTAGGATTTTTGCCACTACATTATTTCTAAAGTTCTAGCAAGCAGCTACTAATTTATATACCCAGAGACCCACACAGTAAATAATGCATTTCTATGTAGTTAATATACATCAGCTAATAACAACTGTTGACATACTACACAGAACAACAATGCTTGTCAGATATATTACCGTATTTTTATTAAGTCCTCTCCTTGTGTACAAAGGAAAACAATATGGTAAAAAAAAATTCCAGCCACTGTAATTTTGAACTGTGAGAATTCTCATGTTTTTGCAGTGTCAGATTTCTGGCTGGTTGGAATTTTATTCAACACGGAGACAACAGATTATGTAATGCTCATAAAAAATACAGGATCCTTACTTCAACACAGGGTGCCATTTGAAACAGTATCAGAGAGGGATCAAGCTCTTTTCTCTCTGAATTGGTGTTTAACATTATACTTCTAGACTTTCCTTGGGTGGCATTATTGGATTATTGCAATCCAATCTTCAGCCTTGTTATTGCAAGAAAGCTTAAAATAGCAGATAAGAAACCTACAATAACCAGCAGATAGAACAAGCTAACCAAATAATAGTCTGAGTGAATGCCATGTGGAACCAAACATAAAAATATTTATCTCCATTAAATTGCAGGATGCATTTCCAGGAAATAATCTACTAATTATAATGCTCTGATACTTGGCAATAAAATAAAAAGTATGTAGGGGCGCCTGGGTGGCTCGGTCAGGTAAGCGTCTGAGTCTTGATTTCGGCTCAGGTCATGATCTCACGTTTCATGGGTTCGAGCCGCACCTCGGGCCCTGTGCTGACAGTGTGGAGCCTGCTTGGGATTCTCTCTCTCCCTCTCTCTCTGCCCCTCCTGTGCTTGTGCGTGTATTTTCTCTCTCAAAAATAAACTTAAAAAAATGAATATCTACAACAATAAGAGGGACACGTGAATCACTGCTGTCACTATGACTTCAGCAACATTTTTCAAAACTTTTTAGCAATGAGCCACAACACGAAATATTTACACTGCAATTCAGTTCATACAGATCCAAGAGCAGACATAAAGGAATGTATAATTAAGGGGGAAAGAAAGTTGTTCTCACTAAGGTAGATGCCCTCTTATATTTAAAATTTTTTAATGTTTATTTTTGAGAGAGAGACACAGAGCGCAAGGGAGGGGCAGAGAAAGAGGGAGACACAGAATCTGAAGCAGGCTCCAGGCTCTGAGGGGTCAGCACATGGGCTTGAACCCATGAACCATGAGATCATGATCATGACCTGAGCCGAAGTCAGACGCTTAACTGACTAAGCCACCCAGGTGCCCCAAGGTAGCTGCCTTTTGATAGGTTACTTTCTTTTTTGTTCTACTGTACTCTGTTTTATTCCATTAAATTATTTTCAGAATACTGTTTTCCTTTCTTTCTTTCTTTCCTTCTTTCTCTCCTCCCTCCCTCCCTCCCTCCCTCCTTCCCTCTCTCTCTCTTTCTTTCTTTTCTTTTCTTTTCTTTTTTCTTTCCTTTCCTTTCCTTTCCTTTCCTTTCCTTTCCTTTTCTTTCTATAAAGAGAGAGAGAGCAGGGAAGAGGCAGAGAGAGGGAGAGAATCCCAAGCAGGCTCCACACTGTCAGTACAGAGCTCGATGGGGGCCTCAAACCCCTGAGTTATGGGATCATGACCTGAGCCAAAACGAAGAGTTGAATGCTTAACTGACTGAGCCACCTAGGTGCCCCAGAACACTGTTCTTGACCAACAAAAGTATTTTACTATCCACTAAGGCACCACAATCTGCAGTTTAAACAATTTTATATGTAATAATAAATTTACATATTTATACATATATGTACAATTATGTATACACATACATATACACATATGTATATACAAGTATAACTATATATTAGTATAGGAAAGCTAGATAATCATGCATACCCACTTATCAAATATAAAATATCATATATAGAATATGAATTGTTTGACAATTTCACTAATAATTAGGTTTAAAGGCTAAAATTAGGCTGGGGGAAAAGTTTTTTTTTATTGTTTTCATTTTATTTAAATTCCTGCGTTACTCAACATTTACCCTTTTTCCTTTCTCCACACTTACAATCTACTTTTCAGAGACACACGAAGATGATGAGGATAACAGTGATATTGATAATATTGTCTACTTCCATCTGGACACTCATGTCTGTTTTCAGGCAGGTCCATATTTTATATTCAAATGAAGAGGGGACAGTTGACTTAGATTATCCATGGGGAAGGGTCAAGTTGTCCGTCTGAGCATCTCGTGTCATCTGCAAATCTGGGTCCAAATACCAGTTGTGTCCCTACCAAGGGCAGGCTGAATGAGAAGTGAATGAAAGGCAGAAATACAGAGACGGAGTACAAAGACTTCATTCTAAGATATGGCCCATCCCACTCAACATAAGGGGAAAAGGACTTACTGGGAAGGAGACAAACTGTGTAAATACAAACGCCTAAGCTGTTTGCAGAATGAAACCTAAAATATTACAAAAATAATTTCCTTCACAGCTATAATTTCCATTTGCTAATAAAGATAAGTGGTTATAATTTTTAAAATACCAATTCCTGACAAATCCAGAGAGGGAGAATTTATGTCATTTCTGCACTCAAATTTGTGCATTAGTTCAGAAAAACAGTTACAGCAACCTGAGATTATTTTCCAGACAGAAATATGTCATTTATTCATCTGATCTCTCACCATCTACAGTGGAAAACACCACTCCACAGACACTCAAAATATTTTATAGGCATCAATAATGACATAATTTATTTGCCAAAAGCTGGATGTGTTTGATAATGTTGTTTCTCTGCCAGCATCTAGGAGATTCTATTTTGTGTTTTTTTTTTAATATGTTACTTTGGGAAAGGTAAATAGTTCTCAGTGTTTTGCATATATCTTTCAATTTTTTTTAATGATTATTTATTTATTCTTGAGAAAGACAGAAACAGAGAGCGAGCAGGGGAGGGACACAGAGAGAGGGAGACACAGAATCTGAAGCAGGTTCCAGGCTCTGAGCTGTCAGCACAAGGCCCGATGTGGGGCTTGAACCCACAAACCATGAGATCATGACCTGAGCCAAAGTCGGACCTTAAATGACTGAGCCACCCAGGAGCCCCTGCATATATCTTAAAATATATCATAAAAATATATCTTAGGCTCACACATGCACACACACACATACCCAAGTCTGGCACCCCTTTCCCAAAACAGGAAACCAAACCTTCCTTACTATGGTAATTGTTATTATTCATGGTATGCTATGCTATGCTGCCCTACTCATTCTTTTCAACGCTGGTCAAAATGCTCTCAATTGATTTTACTACACACTCATGGGTGGTCCCCAGCTGGAAAACAAAATTGGGCTAATCCAATCAGGCCATGGGCTTCTCAATTCTATCTACATGTTGGACAGAATGCATCTCATAAAAATATCATAGAAATTCATTTTAATCACTCAGACTGAAAGGGCTAGCTTACTAAAACATACGTAAGCAAAGAATCTACTTTTATATTTTAGAGAAACATACTAGAATGATACTCATGAACACATAAAATCAACAGTGTTAGTTAGAGCAGGGTCAGTTCCTGGACCAAATCTGGGCTACCTCCTGCTTTTGTATGGCTTGTGAGGTAACAAATGGTTTCTAAAAATGGACATTTACAATAGATTTGATGGTAGAGAACACTAACTTTGAACCCAAATTAGGCAAAATGTTATCTTTCCTAAATAGCCTCATTCTTATTGAAAGACCTATATTACGGGGCACCTGAGTGGCTCACTTGGTTAAGCGTTTGACTTCAGTTCAGGTCGTGATATCACAGCTCGTGGGTTCAAGCTCCCAAATCGGGCTCTGTGCTGACCGCTTGGAGCCTGGAGCCTGCCTCGGATTCTGTGTCTCCCTCTCTCTCTCTGCCCCTCCCCTGCTCACACTACGTCTCTCAAAAATGAATGTTAAAAAAAATTTTTTTAAAAAGAGAACCTGTATTACAAAACATTATTAACATTTTATTGTTATATTTTGGATTTCATTAATAATTATTTTGCAGTAGCTACATAATATTCACAATTTGCCTTTTGGCCCGCAGAACCTAAAACATTGACCACATACCCCTTTGCAGAAGGCTTCCCCCAACCCATGCATTCATGAAAGCATCATTTTTAAATTGCTGTAATTATTAATATGCACACCTGTCAACTCAGATAGTGACCTGGCTGCAACCTAACCACACAGGTGACGCAGGTGAGCACACAGCTGATATACACAGCAGGTGTATGCCTGACCACCTACGGGAGCCTCCCTCCTTGCTCCACGTGAAAAATTTTGTCCCCCTGATTCCAGGGGGGGCCATTCCCCTGAAGAGAAGTCCCTCTCTTTAGCCAAGGAAACTCAGATGTCTTTGTTAAAAATAACTTGGCTTTTGATTTCATTAGATGCCTTAAGTTCAGTGGAAAAAATGGGCTTTTCTTGATGAAACTGCTTTTCACCTAATTCCTGCGGTGGGATGGGAAGATGCACAGAGCTATGGCAAGAGACTTCGACTTAGTGAGCATCTCAGGAAAGGAAGTAGTTCCTAGCTATTCCGTTCTGGGGAACCATGCTTTCGGGCACAGATAAACGGCCTATCACACCATCAAGCGTCTACGACATTTAACAAGTTCTCATTTGTTTTTACGTCGACACGAAGCATGGTTTAGCTCTCTGTGTATATTTTCCACTAGAAAAAGAAGTTCTACTCCATCCTGATGATACACAGTGAGTGCCCCTAAAACGATGTTTTGCCCTTTTGCGTACAAAGACTTTAAATTTTAGCATGGGAAAAAACACAATGTGAATGAATACATAGATGTTTCTGGGGAATATTTATGTTTCCTGCTTTTCATTTCTGCCATGTCTTACCTTGACCGCTCCCGCTCATCCACCATCCTTTCCCTGCTGACATGAATACTTCTCTCTAGAACATACTTAGCAACCCTTGAACAACAATTCCCACCAGTGTTCCTCACTGGCTCTCATGCTAACTAGGGGATGAGCCAAGGTTACCTTCCTGGTATATTTGTGATGGTTTTACTTATCCTCTAGACAACAGGTTACACATTTATGGAAGTCATCTTTACTTTTTACAGGACATATATTAATCAAAGCCTTGTTCATAAAGCCTTTAGGTTAACATGTGGCAATTTGTATGACTGGTTTGGGCCCTTATTAAAATTTTTGTTCACTATATGTCAGCTTTAGCTATAAATAATATTTTCTTGCAAAACCACCACCTTATTAAATCCCCATTTCAGGTGAACATGTAGTGAAATAAATAACATTCATCAGTTAAAATGTTAGACAAGCCTAAGGTAGGAAAAAAAAAACATGTTCAATATCAAATTGCAAATGTATTTTGGAGAGTGATTAGAAAACAAATACATGGAAGGAAATAAAACAATTTCCACAAAAAAAAACTGACAAAAAACGAACAGGAATATAGTATGTAAAGAATTCCCCTGAGATAAGATTTATCCAAGGTTTATTTAACCTGGTTTTGCCACATAGATTAAATAATATATGATCTATCTGGAAACAGATTACAAACTCAAATAATCAAGTCTAATAGTGATGATTATTTTCTCCTTCAATAAATGTTTTGGCTCAGTTTTGCTCTTAAGCCTCTGATGGAAATATTTTTTTTTCAAGCAAAGATGATTTTTGTCTAACAAAGAGCTGCATTTCAAGGACAAAGAATGAGGCAAAGCTAGAACCACAGATGTACAAGAAAATCTAAAATAAATAAATAAATAAATAAATATTTCTTTGCCAACAGCTAATGCGCACTTCAAAAATGCTTCTATAGTGGGAAAAAAACGTACATTTTGGGCTTAACCGGCATTGGTCCTTGCAGGGCGTTTCACCACCATTAGCAACCTGATGGCGCAGGGCTGCAGGAGAGCAGAGGAGTCCAGCTATGCAAATAAATGTACACAGGGGGAGACAAGAGGAGGAGCAGGTCTCCCCAGCTCGGCTCCATAAGCGCCGCTGCAAGTGCTTTAGGTATTAAATCCCTCCACTTACTCCTCACACGACTCTATGAGGTGCTAAGATCACCCCCATTTTACAGATGGGTAAACCAAGGCCCAAGAGCACGAGTAAGTGATCCAAGGTCACGCAGCTGGCAAGCAGCAGAGGTACGATTCAAACCCTGGCTCTTATTTTTATTCTTATGTAACTTCTCCGCCCAATGTGGGGCTTGAACTCATGACCCTGACTGAGATCAACTGCCACATGCTCCATCAATTGAGCCAGCCAGGTGCCCCCAGACGCTGGCTCTTAATGTAGCACCCCCTCCTGACCAGTGTTCAGGATCCACAGAGGTTTGACGGTAAAGCGAGAACAAGAGCCAGGCTTCTGACCCCTGCTCTATTTTCACTCTGCAAGTGAGTGAGATGAGCGTATGGAGACAGCGATGGGACAGAAGCCCTGGGTTCAAATCCTGCCTCCACTGATTCTTAGCTGGGTGGTGGGCTTTCTTATGTACTTGTCTTGCTTCTCGGTCCCTTCAACTATAAGGCAGGTAAGATCCAATCCATCCACCTGCCTGGGTTGTTCTACAAACAAAGGAATTCCATTGATTCCAACAAAGGGTCCAGGGTTTTAATCAAGTTAGATGCTTCACGAACATCCTTTCCCTGCCTTACACCGCGTATCTTAAACTTTTCTCTGTTCCCTGCTTATTCATAAATTCCTATAGCTCTATATTCATGGGAAACAATAATGTGAAACAACTCGAATTAAAGTTTGCCATGACTTCAAATTAATCATGATTCTATTTTGTGCCAATCCATGGGGGAATGCACTGAACAAAATGTATTTCTTCAAAAGACGTTTTACTAATTGTGTTTTCTAGTCGATTTAATGTCAGCAAGAGAAACATACAATTTGTAGACTGCTGAATATCTGATTTTAATTCCCAAGTCATCCATTACTTGCACATGATCTAAAAAATACAATTAAAGAACGGTCTCCATTGTTTCTCTGAAACGCAAAGCAACTTTATTTCTATAATTATTTTAAGTGGCTTTCCAGGACGCGAAAGAGTGATGAACCCCAAAACGAATCATGTCTCAAATTAGAAAACTACATGTAGGGAGGTGCAAAGGGGCCCCTAACATATCTTTCTAAGTCCTCACCTCCAGTACCTGTGAATGCGACTTTATTTGAAACAGGGTCTTTGCACTTGTAATTAAACTAAGGGTCTCAAGATGAAATCACCTTGAATCATCTTAGGACCTCGTTCCAAGGACTGTTGTTCTTATAAGGACATCATGTGTCTTCATGTGTCTCTTCTCCCCTGTGTCTTTGAAAAGCAGGGGAGAAGGCGCATAAAGATGAAGGGAGAACTCGGGATGGTATAGCCACAAAACAAGGAATGCCTGAGGCCAGCAGGAGCTGGAAGAGGCAGGAAGGATCTTCCCGGAGAGCCTTGGTGGGAGGGAGGCCCCAGTGACACCTTGTTTTCAGATCTCTGGCCTCCAGAACGTGAGAGAAAAAAACGTGTGACTCTAAGCCACAGATTTCATGGCAATTTGTTCTGGCGGATCTAGGAAATTAATACACTGTGTTTTTGAAGAGAAAGAGAAAAGCAAGGACCCAAATCCTCTTTCACGTATAGAACAGCTTCAAAGTGCCCCCTTGCCTCGTGTTTTCTTTTCCAGACCAGTGAGAGAAAAGACTTAAAAACTAATGCTGAAAGCACAATCTGAGCACAACTCAAAGGAAGTTTGGGTTCTACAAGCATTATTTACGAAAACGTAAGCCAACTATCCAGTTTATCAAGAACAAACATGACTGTTTTTTTTTCTTTTTAGGTTTTATAATTTCCTTCTTTAAGGAACAGTAAATATTTGACTTAGAAAAGAAAACATTGTCAACCCATTTGTTAATTAACAACAACAACAACAACATGAAAGAACTAAAGAAGAGCTTTCGTCCCCAAAACCACAGGGGGAAGCTTCCAGGCACTGCCAGAGATGCGGTGAGGCTGCCCACTTGGGGGACCCCGGCTCCCAGGCACATCCTCTTTCTGAGACACCCAACCCCCCAAAACTCTCCTCGCTCTCAGCAAAGCCCCACGTTCTCCTTTGTGCTCTGAAGCCACCGTCCTCACGTCTCTGTCCGCGTCTTTTGTCACCGGCTTCACCTCCACTCCAACACCTCTGTGCTGTGCCAGCATCTTCTCCGGGAGGCCCCGCATCCCACTCGGTGCTCCCTGTGAGCTCAGGGGTCTCTGTGCCACAGCCCCCGGACGCGTCCACCAGCGGTCGCGGGCGACGTGCGAGCCGGCGCTTGTCCTCGGGTGTCCTTCTACTCAACCCCTCGGCAGCACTGACGAGCTGCTCCCCCTACTCTCCAGTGTCTGCCCCCAAACTATTCTCATCTCCCTCCTGCCTCTGAGTGCTCACTGCGCCTCCTTCAAGGGCCGGTCTCCTTTCCGGTCACTCGTTCATTCATTCATTCACTCATTCATTCGAGGGCCTAGATGTGCTGGGCAGGGAGTGGACAAAGAAGTCCTTCCCCCACGGGGCTTGCATTCTATGGGGAGGCGAGGGGTAGGAAGGGTAAAAGTACATTGGGTTGTCCTAAGTGCTAAAGGGGAGAAGAGCAGGGAAATGACATGGAACAGGAGTAGAAGCTAGTGTCCAGGGGGACTTTGACAGGGAGGTGACATGGGAGAGACGTCATGGTTGCTGTCATGGGGGAGACGGGGGCAGGGACAGAGCTGAAGCCCGGGATCTGCACTCTTCAGTCACTGCGATACAGACGTGGTTACAGGGCAGGCGGGCACACAGGGAAATGGGTGCAGATGACAGCGAGGAGGCCGAGGACTGTGCCTGGGGCGTCCCGACATCGTCTCCCTTCTCCATAGGTGTCTCCATGTGGATTCGGGAGGGGGGGTTCCTGCTCATGGGCCCCTTCTGTTTCCTGCACTGATTTTCTCTCACTCCTCGTCACATAAATAACAGCAGCCCAGGGGCTCATCCTGTCTCTCCCGTCCTCATCTTCACCCACTCGACGGCCCTCCCATCCCGTCCATGACTTCAGTCACAGTAGGGTGCAGACTAAGGTGACGGATATAATTTGTTGTCAAAACGGGGACACCTCTGAGCCTGGATCGGGGGGACGGAGATGATACAGTGGACTTGTCTTGGGCACAAGAGAACGTGCGGTCGCTCGACTCTACGTACAAACGCCTATTGGTTCCATAGTGTTGTGCAGAGCTCCTCCTCCTCTTCCCGAGTTGGCTGCCTGAGCCTCTGTGCTTCTCCACCCCATGTGACGTTCCCAGGCAAACTGTGGCTGTGACGTCTCCTCCAGAACTGTTCCTCTTACTGTCAGTATCTCCACCCATGACCACTCCAGTCAGGCAGCGGCCGGGGCCTAGAGCCTACACGGACCCGTCAACGAAGCTTCCACCTCCACCTGCAAAATACATCTGCAGTCTGACCACCCATTACTTCCACCCCTACTACACTGGCCCGGGCCACCGTCATCGCTATCCCAGATACTGCGACAGCCTTCCTACTGGTCTCCCTGCGTTGGATCTTGCTCCTTGAATCTCCCTTCAAGAAAGCAGCTAGGGGTGCCTGGGTGGCTGAGTCAGTTAAGCGTCCGACTTCGGCTCAAGTCATCATCTTACAGTTTCTGAGTCTGAGCCCCGAATCAAATGATAATGCGGAGCCTGCTTGGGATTCTCTCTCTCTCTCCCTCTCTCTCCACCCTTCTCTCACTAGTGTGAGCTCAATCTCTCTCTCTCTCTCTCAGAAATAAATAAACTTAAAAAAAAAAAGAAAGAAACAGGGCACCTGGGTGGCTCAGTCGGTTGAGCATCCGACTTGGGCTCAGGTCATGGTCTTGCAGTTCGTGAGTTTGAGCCCCGCGTCGGGCTCTGTGCTGACCCCTCAGAGCTTGCAGCCTGCTTCAGATTCTGTGTCTCCCTCTCTTTCTCTCCGCCCCACCCCTGATTGTGCTCTGTCTCTCTCTGTCTTTCAAAACTGAATAAACATTAAAAAAATTTTTTTAAAGCAAGCAAGCAAGCAAGCAGCTGAACAATCCACCTCAGAGCTAAGTAAGATTCTGTCGCTCCTGCGCCCAACCTCTCTGATGCTTCCCCATCGCGCATGGATGAAGAGCCCACTCAATTTAAAGTCTGATGCTTCCAAGGAGGTAATTAATTTCTGCTTTTCTCTTTCTCATCCGTACAAGCAGCACTCACTGTGGATTTCAGAATACTTACATTCCAGCTGTATCTTACTGTAAATCAGAAGGAACACAGGCCAGCAAGGATTAATAGTGATTAATCCCCAAGCAGGCCAGATATCAATTAGTGTACTCCAGCTGCCGTAAAAAGTACCTCAGTCTTGGTGACTCAAACACAGACATAATCTGTCCCAGTTCCGAAGGCTGGGAAGTCCAAGATTAGGACTTGAGTCCTAATTGAGTTTTGATGAGAGCTCTCTTCCTGGCTTACAGACAGCCGCCTTCCTGCCGTGACCTCACGTGGCAGAGAAAGGGAGAGAGAGAGAGCGCACTCTGGTGTCTCTTCCTCTTCGAAAGAGCACCTGTTCTACCAGACTGGGACTTCACCCTAATGACCTCCTTAAACCTAATCTGTTTAAAGGCTCTATCTCCAAATAGTCACTTGGATTATGTGGAGGGGGTTAGGGCTTCAACATATGAATTTGGGGGAGGTACAATTCAGTTCACAGCAACAGATTAAAGTGTCTACTTGCACATTCTTCTTATGCTCCCCACTGCAATCACCAAATGCTTTCAGTTGTGGCCTTCAGGGCTCCTCCTTCCCCCAGTTCTCCCCTGAAGATTTTACCCTGTCCTGCTCTGGAGACGATTAACCGGCCCAGTGTCCTCCTCCCATCCCCCAGCCCCCTCAATTGTGTATCTTCAACTCCCTGGACACAACAGTGAGCAGACAGGGAAGGGATGTGGACAGCAGTGGGTGGAGAAAGCCTCACTCTCTACCAAGGTGAAAACAGGTGCAACAGCTTGGCGTTGGCGAAAAAGCCATTGCAAAAGAAGAAAGAAAGCAGAAGCAAAAAAATATATACGTGTCAGGATTTATCTTCTTTGAAATAGTAGGTAATGTGTTCACTCCACACAAAATCATGAAGATAAATCAGAATTAGTGGACTTGTAGCTAGTCAATTATTAAAAAAAAAAAAAAAAAACACCCAAAAACCAAAACCAAAAAAGAACCCTTCAAGAAAACAAAAACCAAACAAATGAAAAAACCAAACCGTATCAAACATTTTATCTTTCTGGCCTTGTAATAGTGGCTCTTTGCTCCTTGGGGGAAATGTTTCCTTCACGTTTCAGACATAATTACAGACGCTTAGTAAATTCCAGAGGATATAAGCTCAGTGGGTAAGAGGAAAGGTCATGCATGTTTACACTTCAGACTGAAAGAGGCCATATTTCAGGAGAAGCTTTTATCAAATGTTCTTTTTTTTTTTTTTAATTTTTTTTTCAACGTTTTTTATTTATTTTTGGGACAGAGAGAGACAGAGCATGAACGGAGGAGGGGCAGAGAGAGAGGGAGACACAGAATCGGAAACAGGCTCCAGGCTCCGAGCCATCAGCCCAGAGCCCGACGCGGGGCTCGAACTCACGGACCGCGAGATCGTGACCTGGCTGAAGTCGGACGCTTAACCGACTGCGCCATCCAGGCGCCCCATCAAATGTTCTTTTAATGCCTGACACTGTTAACCCATGAAAGATGTTACTGCTAGTGAAACCAGACAATCGTAGGACACGGTATTCTATGAAGCAACAGGAAATAATGGCCAATAGCAAAAACTTGAAGGATTGTAAGAATAAAGTCAACTCTTGGAGACTGGATCTGTTTTCCTAACGTGTAGATTAGTTTGCGAGGGCTGCCAGAACAAAATACCACGGACTGGGTGGCTTAACCAACAGATACTTGTTTTGTCACGGTTTTGGAGACTGGAAGTCCGAGATCAAGGTGTCAGCAAGGTTGGTGTCTTCTGAGACCTCTCTCCTTGGCTTGTGGATGGTCGACTTCTTGCTGCGTGCTCATATCGTCCTTCTGTGCATGCACATCCCTGTTGTCTCTCTTGTTTTCAAATATCCTTTTAAAAGGGTGCTAGTCATATTGGATTAGGACTCGCCTAATGGGTTAGTTAACATACAGTGCATATTGGTTTCAGGAGTAGAACCTAGTGATTCATCACTTACGTACGATACCCAGTGCTCATCCCAACAAGTGCCTTCTTTAAAGCCCATCACCCTTTAGCACATCCATCCACCCACCTCCCCTCCAGCAACCCACGGTTTGCTCTCTGTATTTATGGTTTCCCTCTCTCTCTCTCTGTTTTTATCTTATTTGTCCTTCCCTTCCCCTATGTTCATCTGGTTTGTTTCTTAAATTCCACATACGAGTGAAATCATTATATTTGTCTTTCTCTGACTGACTTCTTTCGCTTCACATAATACACTCTAGTTCCATCCATGTTGTTGCAAATGGTTAGACTTTATTCTTTACAGCAGTTATAGGTTCGTAGCAAGATTGAGTAGAAGGTGCAGAAGTTTCTATTCCCCCTGCCGTCACACATGTACAGCCGCTACGAACTCTCCCACCAGAGTGATTCATTTGCTGCAAATGACAAACCCACATCGAGACACCATCACTGCCCAAAGTCCACAGTTTACGTTGGGGTTCACTCTTGCTTATGTACAATCTGTGGCTTTAGACAAATGTATGATTACATGCATTCACCATTATAGTGTTTAACAAAGTAGTTTCACTGCCCTAAAAATACTAGTTCATAAAGGACCAAAGAAGGTATACTTAATAAGGGGACTTAAAAGGGTTGAGCATTGACACATCCTCCCACTACAAAGAGATTTTAGGGTTGGTACGGTCCAGAGAATCACGTATCCCTTCGCAAAGCACCCTTTTAAAAAGTGGACCTGACTGGCTCTGAGATGATCACTGTGGCCTCGGTTTACAGGGCACCAAGGACAGCCACTTGTGGTCAGCACTCGGACATGCACACTGCTAAGGTGTGACTGTCACGTGTTTCCTAGGTGTTAGGAATCAACATTGACTCAGGTCACCCAAGTGGATAGGATTTACATCTCTTCTTCGAATCAAGTAATTGTGATAAGAATCAGGCTTTCACGAGTAAATTTAATCTTGCGTTGAATATTTGTAGAATAATGAATCAGGAGTAAATCTCATACTTCCAAATTATTACTTTTTCATCTTTGTTACACAGGTTTACCTACAACCTTAACTAACAACGATCAATGTCCCTGCTACTGTGTCATCCGTATGTCAAATACATCTTTGCAGAAACCTTTTACTCATAACTCGGAAAACCATGTTAAATCTTGCCCCAATATAGTACTTCCTTTTCCTCACATCTTTGCAAGATCAAAGAGTGACCAATTAACACCCCAGAGATGACCCAAAAAGCTTGCCTGATTAAATCCTCAAAAGCTAGCCTTAAAATCTTCCCCAAATGCTGTCCCCTTTACAACTGTTGTTTGCTCTTTTACCATGCCCTTATTTTTAACCATATTCACTTGAGAAATTCTGAGGAATTTTTTTTACATTTATTTATTTTTGAGAGACAGAGAGAGACAGAGCACGAGCAGGGGAGGGGCAGAGAGAGAGGGAGACACAGAATCCAAAGCCGGTTCCAGGCTCTGAGCTGTCAGCACAGGGCCCAATTCAGGGGCCCCCAAACCGTGAGATCATGACCTGAGCTGAAGTCAGATGCTTAACTGACTGAGCCCCCAAGGCCCCCCAGTGAGCAATTTTTAACCACACTGCTTAATCCAGTAGTTAACTTGCAGATGAATCCTGTCTTTTAAGTAAGATACAGTATGGACTTTGTCCCCTCCTGTACTGGAGCTGTAATAGCTTGTCCATGCCCAGCATACAAATAAAGTCTTGGTGTTACCTTTGATGTGACGAGTGAAAGTCAACCAAAGAGTAGTACCTGCTTCCTGCCATTGTAAATCCAGGACAAAAAACAGAAGGGAATCAATAAATTTGGAATTTAAAATAAGGAGACCAATTTAAAGAAATACATCTTAGGTTATTGAGTAATTTCTACAAAAAATAGAAAATAATTCAATCACATATAAAAAATTCAGTGCTGACTTGATTCCTTCCTTCCTCCCTCCTTCCCTTTCTTCTTTTCTCCCTCTCTCCCTTCCTTTCTTCCTTCCTTCCTTCATTTCCAAAGATCAAAATTTGGGGAGGGGCAGAGGAAGAGAGAGAGAATCTCATGAGAGAATCCCAAGCAGGCTCCACACTTAATGTGGAGCCCTATGCGGGGCTTGATCCCATAACCCTAGGATCATGACCTCAGCCAAAATCAAGAGTCGGATGCTCAACCGACTGAGCCACCCAGGCGCCCCAGTACTGACTTGAATTACATAAAACTAAGGAAAATGAATCCCAGCCAAACTGGCGGTTCCACAACACTGGCCTCGTGCATTTGTTCACCTTCTCCA
The DNA here is from genome assembly GCF_024362965.1 of Panthera pardus. Lineage (NCBI taxonomy): Eukaryota > Metazoa > Chordata > Mammalia > Carnivora > Felidae > Panthera > Panthera pardus. The sequence goes on from NW_026526765.1 coordinate 8,933,829, forward strand.
ATTAGCGTGGAATTGTGTCCCTCGGATCGTACCTCGTCGAATTCTTCATCCCCACTGGCTCCCAGGTGAGACGTGCTCCTAGGGAGCACGCTGGCTGCCCGGAGCAAGAATCCTGCCGAGTCAGTTTGGCAGCAAGGCCCCCTGCCCTAGGTGCGGCCTCTAGCGATCTGCCATCCACTGGCCTCCTCAGCCCCAATCCCCACCAGTCTGGGCTGTGCTCAAAACTGAGCCCGGTTCCACACCCAGGCCTCTCTTCCCCTACTGCAATCGTTTCTGGATAAGATCTGCTTTTATGGTTTGAACTGCAGTCCAACTCTGGTTCTCTCTGACAGACCCCAGTCTAAAAGTCATCCTGGAAAAGGGTGGAGGCAGGCCAAAGTTCAGGGTACCTCTGGCTCTCACCATATGCTCATTAAACACCCTCACAGGTACATCCTCCTTAGGCCACCCATCCCATCAGGGACGGACGCCTTCTCCCTGGCGGGTGGTCCTGCAGTTCCAGACCTCGCTGACTGTCTCCTCTGAACTTCACAATATTACTTTCAACAAGGAATTTTTGGGGCGCCTGGGTGGCTCAGTCAGTTAAGCATCTGACTTCGGCTCAGGTCATGATCTCACGGTCTGTGGGTTCGAGCCCCACATCCGGATCTGTGCTGGCAGCTCGGAGCCTGCAGCCTGCTTCCGATTCTGTGTCTCCCTCTCTCTCCCTGACCCACCCCCACTTGTGCTTGGTCTCTCTGCTGCTCAAAAATGAATACCTGTTTAAAAAAATTTTTAAATAAAAAAGGAAGTTTTTACTACTCACACTGCTGTTTCCTTTTGTTTGTGACACATGTGGCTGGGAGAAAAAAATCAGATTGGGCCTAAACACAACTACCGAGGTGTAATGTGGCTCTTGGTATGCATGGATTAAATCAGAAGATGTTATTTGAGAAGTAGCTTGTAAGAATCACAATCGGAAAGCCCCATAATGTGTAATCATTTTTTTAGTCTGATTCTTTTATTAAGTGAAATCTGCATTGTCTTGAACACTCTTCTAGCATGCTTTTTCCCCTTGAATTATTTTCTTATGAGCATCGTTATTATTTAATTTTAGGGCATTTTGTGTTGACCATCCCTGACTTTTAGGCAACAGTGCAAGGCAGGTGCTTAAGAGCATTAAGGAAGAACACACTTCATATCCTTTGTGCAATGTATGCTCAACAACCTGCTTTGCGTTTCCAAGAAGAGTTTTTTGAAGTGAAGACACGAGTCTGACAGCCAAAGTGTACTTGTTGGAAGAAAAGCTCTGACGGGGGCGGGGAGGGGGGGGGAAGGCTTTTGGAATGATAAAGAAAAACTTGGCTTTGCAAATCGAACATAAGCCTGGCTTAGAGAAGTTACCAAGAGCCTTAGATGTGGAAGTAACACCAGATGTAATTCCCTCTCGACCGGGGAGAAGCGTTCTGGGCAAAAACCTGGGGAGAGTCCCATGGATGCTAGTGTGAGGTGCCCGTCTATATTTTCTGCCCCCTTAAGTTTAGGGACCTAAAAAGTGGGTGGTTTTCCCCTCGTCCCTTCAGAGTGGGCAGGTGGCCATTCTGCCACAAGCTGGCCTGACAGCAGGAGAGCTGAACCAGAGAGAGCCCCCACCCCCGAGCCATCTTCTTCCTCCCCTTCCAACCTGAGTCCTCTTTAGCTCCTGTGAGACTTGAAGCCTTACGTGCTCCCACAGGAGTAAAGAAGGTAGTTGAGGACTGAAAGCAGGGGTGTATTTCTCGGAGTGGGGCAGGGGAGACCTGCACATATGTGTTAAACACAAGGTGATTTTAAAAATCATTAAGGATAGGGGAGCCTGGGTGGCTCAGTCGCTTGAGTGTCCGACTTCAGCTTAGGTCACGATCTCGCGGTTTGTGACTTGGAGCCCCGTGTTGGGCTCTGTGCTGACAGCTCGGAGCCTGGAACCTGCTTTGGAGTCTGTGTCTCCCTCTCTCTCTCTGCCCCTCCCCCACTCACACCCTGTCTCTCTCTGTCTCTCAAAAATGAATAAACGCTAAAAAATGAAACAAAATAAAAATCATTAAGGATACGCACCTTAATGTAAGCGTGTATAAGACAGCATAGGTGGATGTTGGTAAATGAGGATGCCACATCCTGAAGGCAAAAGTAGTATTACAAATAAAGGAGGCAAAGATACTGAAAAAAAGAAGTGCTTTTCTAGCAAGTGATATTCATATGAAGAAAATAATAATAAAGTTAGATCCCTACCTCACACTATACCCAACAGTAAGTGCGCAATACATTAGAGAACAAATGAAGGGTTAAATCTTAACTATTCAAGGAGAATGACAGTATGAATTGAGCATAGGGTATGATTCCTTTAAAAGAATATATAAAGGGCAAAATTTGAATACACTGAAATTTAAAAGTTAAAAAATAACATAAAGAGATGCATCACAGATTGGCAGAATAGGTCACAATCTAGATAACATCAAGAATGCATAAATATCTTCTCTGTATATTAATAATTGCTTTCATTTTTTGAGCCAACCCCATTTGAGTACTTTAAATATATTAATTAATTAAGAAAATACAACACCTCTAACAAAGTAGGTAACTGTATTAGTCTTATTTTGAAGATTCAATGAAGCTACTGATAACAAAGATTAAATTTGAGCAATTTCATATGACTAGGACATGTGGGATCTTCTCCAGGTAGCCTGATTCCAGAGTCCTCACAAGTAATCCAACTGTAAAAGGGAAGGGGCTATAAACAGGTAGTTCACAGGCAACTAACAATCCCGAACACATGCTGAACTTCAGGGATAAAGTGAAACAACAGGCCCATCAAGGTGGCAAAGATTTAAAAGACTGACAACAGCAAGAGCTGGCCGTAAACTGAGAGCAGGAGTGAAAATTGGCACAACCATTTTAGACAACAAATAAAAGGTAACTCTTAAATTGGAAGATGACCGGCCCTCTGGTCCAGCAATTATAATGTCCCACATCCATCCAAGGACACACACAGAGGGCAGTCACTGCTTGCTAAATATCCACTAAGAAGAGCATGGAAACCATCTGAATATCTATCAAAGAACAGAGAAATGCTCTGTGGTCTATGTATGCAATGGGATACTACAAAGCAGAAGGATGCATGAAATACGCACACACACATCCATGTGGATAAAGCTCAGGAACACTGTTGAATCAAAAAAGTAAGTTTCAGGTGGATCTATATCTACAACCATATCCATTTCGATGTAATATGGTGCTGTTATGGTTAATTTTATGGGTCAACTTGGCTAAGCCAGGATATTCAAAGATTTGGTCAAACGTTATTCTAGATATTCCTGTGAAAGTATTCTTTTAGGTGAGATTAACGTTTAAGTCAGTAGACACTGAGTAAAGCAGATCGTTCTTCATAATGTGCGTGGGGCTCATCTAATCAGTAGAAGGCCTGAATTAAAAAGACTGACTTTTTGGGAAGAAGAGGGAATTCTGTCCACAGATGGCCTTCGGACTCAAAGTGCAGCTCTCTCCTGGGTCTCCAACCTACAAAATCCCCAGGCCGACCCTGCACATTTTGGTCTTGTCGCTGAAGATGTAAATGTATAAAACGCACGAGGCAGTACACGGGCACACACACGTGTGAATGACACACATCGATCTGCATTTGACGGTGTCCTGCTTAACCATGAGTGTGCATAAAGACAGCGCTGTACGGAATGGTTTTTAAAAAAGTCATATTAAGATGAAAAAAGTGCTGGGGGACAGACGTGGACAATTCTGAGAGCTACCTTTAAAGTGAGTTTCATTTTTTAAGAAAGTGAATATGCTTCATCTTCTAGCACAAGAGGAGTCGATCTTCCTCACTTATAATTTGAATCACTGGACCAGTTCTGAAGACTATATAAAAGTGTTATATTAGAATAAAAACTCCACATCAGTCAGTTGATACAATAAATGCAAATTACCTATTTTCCCCAGGCTGTCATTTCTTTTATTTTTATTTTGTAACAGAAAATAATTTATATTCTGATGTGTATTAAAATTTACAATGTGTTTTTTCATTATGAATTAGAGAAAAATATGCTGTACTGGTTTCTGGACCGTGTCAGACATCATTCAGGTATGACAAATAATTCAATGCATTCTAAGTTATTATGCGACTGTAGGCAGATCCATGGCTGCAGGTGATTTCTCTTTTTGCATAAAATATCACACCAATATTTTAAGGTGATGTGGCACGGGGGCTGCCTGTTCTATATTTAAAGTCCTATGAGATCGGGATTCCAAAAGAAACACAAACACCAAATGACACTGATATATTGCAAATCACCTACATTCACATTCTTCTTTTTGTACAGAAACAGCTCATAAAATATCTTCTAGAGTGCCTTCAAGTAATTTCTTTAAAGATGACTTGGGAAAAACAATTGCTAATTAATTTTAACACCATGTCAATTATGTTAATAAAATTCTAATTAAAATCCTTGTGATGTAAATCAGTCTTTCTTTGTGTGTTGTGAGAGTGTACGTGTGTTAGTTATTACATAGGCTAGCAGCCATCAGATCCTTATTTCACTTTATGGCGACCCTATGCAGTGGGTTTGGCTGTGTACAGATCTTTTGACACACCTAGTTCTGCCTGCCATAAGCTCTGGACAAATTAATGGAGGTAGACTAGTATTTAAGGTACCACAGGGGTAAGCTGATTGATGTTCATTATGGAAATGAAACAGCCTGGAGGGCAGAATGGGACTGAAGGTTGAGAACTAACTTGTTTAAAGGGAACAGGGAACAGGATGGGCAGTTTTGGACACTATCGTATTTCAGGTTGATTACATGTGCTTGCACAATGAAAACAAACATAAAACTTCAGCAGCATCTACGCTGTAAGCTTAGAAGGGTTACTTGGGGGACATCAAGGATGCCGTGATTTGAGCTGCTGCTCAAAGTGGCAAAGTCCCTATTACTTGCCTGGCCCTGAGCTGGGGTCTGGGGGCACCGCGAAATAAGACATAGACCCTTCCTTCCAGCAGGGTGCTGCCTGGCGGAGACAGCAAGGCAGGGATGGCCCTCGGGTAGCAGAGACGTTAACACCTGGCTTCGGGCTCCTAACCTGTCATCTTCACGGTGCAGGAAGAAAACAGAACGTGAAGAAGAAATGGCCCCTCAGAAAGAGAACCCTTATTTCGATGATCGGGTGTCCAGATGGATGGCAAAGTGCTTCTTTGTACACCCACAACAGAAATCAGTGCAAGGAGACATCAGCTTGTCATGAGTCCCAGGAAAACAGAGGTTAACTGGGGTAACAAAAGTCCCCTGCCTCTCCATCATACACATACGATCAGTGAAGCAATCTATGCCGAGAAAAGCGAGCTCTGGAAAAAGTCCACATGGCACCTATTTGCTTATAAATCTGAAAAGTCTATCATTAGGATTTCGCACCTCTGAATTCCACCAAGGGAAGAAGAAAACATTAAAACCTAGCAGGTTCTAAGGCACTAAATCTTCCTACATGTATGAAATCACTTGTGTTTGAGCCCTCACTTCAGGAGGAGATAAGCCTGATATATGTGTGCTGTGGAGAACCCACCCGAATGGGGGCCTCTTCTGTATGAGGGACTGGGGCTCCCGGTGCTTTATCCTGCCTGCCAGCAGCATACTTAATTTCCAGGCTGCCTTCGCCAGCCACCGGATTCCTGAAGCGATCAGTTAGGAGAAGCTGGGGATGTAAATGAACCTTTACGTTCAGCATTCTTCAAAGAAAAACTAAATAATTCAAAGGAGATAGAAAGAATGGCTTTTCTGTGTAGAAAACAAATCATTCCCACTTGTAAATACAGTTTTCTATACTGCAAAACAAGGGCCCTCAAGGGAATATCAGATAAATTAGTCTAACAAAAGAAGAACACGCCAAAAAATTTTAAAGCTAGAAGCTGTGATGGCGGCAGTCTGGGGTGGTGGAAGGAACAGGCTTGTGTTAGGACTCAGGACCCTGATTCCACTCTGGCTGCTATTACTTCATGAGGTGGACAGCACCCAAGTCCCAGTTGTGTGACAGACATGATGGGTGCCACAGGGGGCGGAGCAGAAGCTTCCTGGTGCCGCGTGGCTCCCTCTGATTTCAGCCTCTGCTCCAGGGGACGTTTCCCTGTGAGCTCAGATGAACTCTTGAGTAGCTGCCATGATCTTGTAGCTTTCTGCCTAGGGCACCAAAGCCATGCCAGTCCACCTGGCTACAAGGACACACAGCCCAGAAGTGCAGGAACTTAATGCTCCCCAGGCACCCTTCAGCCGCTGGAAGCTGGTCGTTAACAGGTAGCAGCCACTCCCCGCCCCCTGCCCTCCCCAACCCCGGACCACTGGGGCAGGCGCTGCTCATGCTACTGAGAAGGATTAGCACATCAAGCCCTCACTCCACACCGTCAGCAATGACCTTGATGGGGGACCTTAGACTATTCTTTCCTCCTTTCTTGTCTCTCTCCCTGCTTTCTGGAATCACCTCCGAAATCCACACCCAAATCCTTGTCTCAGGTCCTGTTTTTAGGGGTCCAAACGCTGGGCAGAGCCAGAGAAGGGAGAACACCAAAGGATTTGTAAGGCTGCTTGGTGAAGGCAGGGTGGTCGCAGAGAAGAAAGAACAGGCCTGGCCAAGGAAGCAGGGTAAGGAGGGTGCTGGAGAAGAACAAGGGCCCGTGAGGGAAGAAGATGCCAGCCTGAAGGTGGTCAGGATTCACCGCGGCCTGGCTTTAGCCTGGACTCCTGAGAACCCTGATGTTTCCCAAGCAGCTGAGTGGTCGGCTGACCAAAAGTCCACCGGGACTCTGGCCACAGCACCTGACCACCATTTTTTCCCCACCACTTTTATTTTGCAACCTATGGTAAAAAGTACATTTGACTTGGCAGCTGGAGAACAGTCGCGTGTATGCATCTACATATGTATATCAGTATTTACTAGATGCTGATTGGACACGTAAATGAAGAAAAAGACCATAATACTTCATTCTTCCTACATGTGATGCAATGTGACATCACCATTCTGCCATATGCTCTCTCTCGCAACACTATGTTTTACAAAACTGATTTCACAACCCTTACTTAGTAGGTTGCAATCTGCAGTTTGAAAATTATACTAGTCTCAATGAGTCTTTACGGGAATTTGAAGAACTCCTACCTCCTCTCTGTGGCTCTCTTTCTCGGTACAATAATGGAGTGGACATGAATGAATGACGTGGAAGTTCTCCTGCCTCCCAGAGACTTTTATGATTCTGTGTCAAATTCATGATCAAATGTCAGATCACAGACTCCATAGCCCATTACTCTTAGTAGCTAACAGAAGACGCAATATAAATAAAAAATTGTGTGTCGTGTTATTTTTTTCAGAAAATGTTTACTAAGATGTTGTGTACCCTTTTAGTAACGTTACGCTTTCGTATTCAGAATTAGAATACAAATTAAAAGTCATAAAATAGTTGGGAAGACATAGCTTTCGTTCCATTTCTTGATCTCTTACATACTCGAGGCTTTTTGTCCCCCTTCAAATCATCAGTCCTGCTTCTGCCAACACATTCTTCTTGCTCTATTGCCCTGAAAGGAACCACATGTCTTCGTACTTAATGGTCCCCTTGTAGAGTTAAGGACAAGCCACCAGTCCCAGTTCCAGTCTGTTCCCCTTGACCGCAAGCTTTGGTAAGCTGCCCCCCCCCCCTCCCGGGGCCATGTCCCCACCACATGTCACCGGCACGGGCCTCAGTAGATCCTTAAGCGGTCATTTCTTTATGAGGCTCTGATGCCTCAAGATGAAACCTGTTTCATTCTTCTTAGCATCCAGAGCACCTAACACAGTACCTGACACAATCCTGCAAGAGACCATCAAATGTCCATGACAGGTACAAAATATATTGCCTTCTTTATATTTACTCCGATGGTTGTGGGTGCCCATACCCTGACCTCAGGCTCTGATGCTGTTTCCCAATGAAAGAGCCACTGTTTAGTAGCACAAAGGAAAACAGGCCACATGTCGTAACTAGGCTGCATATGGTATCTCGCCTTATCAAATTAAATTTGGCCAAAGAGGAACAGCGGAGAACTGGGGAAGTGATCCATAGTCTACTCACAATAGAGCAATTCCTCACCATCAGTGCAGTGTTCTGCACGAGCAGGGATGAATTCTCCCACAGATCAAATCCTCAGGCATTCTCCTGTATCAGTCAAAACCCTTTGGGTGTAAGTGACAACAATACAAGAGGAAAAGGCAACAAGCAAACAGCAACAGCGGCTCCATCACAGCACGTGAGTGTCCGTAACAGAGGAGCAGGAAGGAGCCCCGGGGTTCCTCTCTCCTGGGCCTGTCTCTGCTTCTCTCATCTCTCCCAAGGCCACGCTTGGCTCCCGCTCCTCATCCTTTACCACCAGAGATAAATGAGGACCATTCTCTTGGGTTCCAAGCCAGGGAAGGGCTCTCAGGGGCTCCACCTGGGGCAGGTGCCAAATCCTGATGCAGTCACTGTTCCCGGAGCGTGGGATACTATGTTCGGTCACCTCTGGAAAATCACCAGAACCATGTGGCCTCAGAAAATGGCCACTCTCATTTAAAGGGCTTGGATAGGGGTACCTGGGTGGCTCAGTCAGTTAAGCGGCCGACTTCGGCTCAGGTCATGATCTCGCGGTTCATGGGTTCAAGTCCCGCATCGGGCTCTGTGCTGACAGCTCGGAGGCTGAAGCCTGCTTCAGATTCTGTGTCTCCCTCTCTCTCTGCCCCTCCCCTGTTCATTCTCTCTCTCTCTCTTTCTCTCTCAAAAAAGAAATAAATCTAAAAATAAATAAGTAAACTGCATGGAGACAGTATGGAGAAATGTTATTTTCCACAAGGAAAGGAGCTACTACTTTGGACACATAAACTGGGGGATGTCTCCTGTAAGCTCCTAGAGAATATCTCCATTTACACGTGGTTTCATAATATTAACTTGTAGCAATTTTCCCCCACTCAGGAGCAATGTTTCATTGCCACTGCGTAAGTAGCTTTAAGTAATTTAAATTTGCATCCTGTTTCTTAAAATACACACAGACACACACACACACACACACACACACACACACACACACACACACACATACAGTAAAATCTTGGATTGCAAGTAACTTGTTCCATAAGTATTCCACAAGAGGAGCAAACATTTCTAATAAATTTTAACTCCATACGAACGATGTTTTGCAATACAAATAGTATGTGATGCCAAACATCACATGATCACAGCTAAGCCAATGGTTCTTTTCTCTCTCTCTGTCTCTCTCTGTCTGTCTCTCTCTCTGTCTCTCTCTCTGTCTCTCTCTCCCTCTCTCTCCCTCGCTGCAGGCTTATAGGTGATCATCTCCCATCCTCAGGTGCTCGGTCTCAGGCTGCAGTATTGGACAGAAAGCGTGATTTTTCAGAACGTTGGAAGGTGCCCACCACTGGCAGTGGTGGATGTTTTGTCACTTCAGAGCACCTATGGACAGTCCTTTGCTTTTCCAGACAAGAGTGAGCTCAGGAATGCTTTGCTTCATTCTAGGCCATTGGATAGGTTCCTTGTTCAAGTTCGTGAAAAGAAAAAGATTCCATTGAGCCAGTAGATAGCAGCGATTCTGTTAGTGATAGTGAAAGTAGGTCCCACGCAATAACTCTCCTCTCTCTTTTCTCCCTCACAATAGCCACAAAGGTTTTCAAAGGTAAGTGCAGGTTAATTTATTTTTCTTTATATTTTATATTTCATTTATTATTTTGTATTATATCGCAGTACTGTAATCACTTTTATGTGAATATTTTTGGGTTGTGGAACGAATGATCTGAGTTTCCATTATTTCTCATGGGGAAATTTGCTTTGATATACAAGTGCTTTGGATTACGAGCACGTTTCCGGAACGGATTATGCTCACAAAGCAAAGTTTTACCGTATACATATTTTATCTTTTATTTTTTTAAAGGAAGTTCTATACCCAGTGTGGGACTTGAACTCACAATCTCAACCCAGAGATCAAGAACTGCATGCTCTACCCACGGAGCTGGCTGGGTGGCCCCTGCCTCTTAAACTATATTTCAAGCTATATGAGAACAAAGTAGGTTTTTAATTTAGTGTAGAGCTATGTATAAGCTACGTAACAGGGAGCTCGTTTCACAAGAAGAACCACACCCTTCGCAAGAAGACACACGTGATTGTTTCTTCTCCGCACTTTCGATGTGTGGCTCACACGTTGACAGTGCATTCTGCACTCGCCCTCCATTTCAACAATAAAAATAGTTGCTTGTCTTTCACCATTCCTATTTCCACCATGTTTTGATTCCTTTAAATAACTATCACTTTTATACTGAGAATGTCTGATCTATATGCGAATGACCTCGTATGAATAAATACCCCTAATGTCATGGTGTCAGATGAAGAAATAATCCTGAATGCAACCATCATTAACTTCGGGTAGGGCTCTTGAAACACTATAAAAGGATTACATAAAGGGATCTATTTCACTGAGAACATCTGTTTTACCCATTGTCAGCCCTTCTACATCATTTCTGAAGTTAACCTCGTGCTTTGGTCTGAGTCTCATGCTCAGATCCCTCTTTTACATTAAGAGCAATCAAAATCTGAGACCTTTTAAAAAGATCCTTGTGGTTTCCACAGAAGGTAACATTGGTTGTTTCTTTAACTTAATATAGCAAAGCAGGATACACTCGGCCCCTAACAAGGGACATGGGGCGGCAGCTGGTTTCGTGAAGTTTAATTAAACTGTTGATTTTTAGCAGAATCTTAGGGAATTAACATCTCACCTACAGTCGAGTCTTGACAGATTAAGATACTGGGGAGAGAGAAGCAGGACACTTGCAGAGAAGCGAAGAGAAAGTATCTGGTATTAACCACCCGCGGGGAATGGCGATGTTTCCTGGCGGATGTCAAGTGCTCTCCTGCCACTATGTCACTGCTCCTGAGCCACGTTCACCTCGGGATTCCGCCACGGACACCCTCTGCCAACTGAGACGAGCCGTCTAACCCCGAGAGCCACTTCTTTCCACAAATCATTTCCCCTCTGAATCCCCCTTTATTTATTTTCTCAGTAATACCACACTTTCCCATTGTCCTAGGCTACACATTTTGTCGTGAATTGTTTGTGTTGTTTCCACATACCGTCCCGATTTCCTCCATGGGGTTTTTCTCCTATTCCCTGGCCCCAAGTTTTAGCCTCCTTGCGGGTGAAGTTCGTCATCCTGTGCGTTCCCTGTGAAGGTGCCCACCACTCTGTTCCCCAAGTATTTCCAGATTCGTCTCCCTAAAGCACAGCCTAGCACCTGCCGGTTTTCAGCTCAAAGCCCCAGTAGCTTCCCGCTGCTTTCAGGAAAAACAAATATTCAACTTGAAAAAAGCCTGGTTCTCCTCCACCTGGCTCCAACCCGTCTCTCCAGAAGAATCTCTGCAGTTCCCTTGCGGCTGCTGTGAAACCAGAGTATTCACTTTGCTCCAAAAGCATCTCTAGTTTTATGACTTGTCAGCTTGCCAAACCTCCTGAACACCGATAACTTGGAACAAAAATGACCTGAAAACCTGGTACACGATAGTCAGTTGATAAATGTCTGTGGGATGAATGAGAGCATGTGTATGTAGCATACAGACAAAACATTTTATTTTCTGATGATTTTGGCAAAACTGTATCTTAAGCCCACATTTCTCCCCAGGTCTGAGTTTACAATCGTTACATGATATGCCACCCGGATATACAAAATTTCCCTAAGTTAAAAAAAAAAAAACAGTCACACCCTGACTCCTGCTCCCCGACACCCCCAGCACAGACCCTGCCCCCCCTTTTCAGTTTCCATCTCGGTTCAGTTCACGGCAGCAGTCGACAAAACCAGAAACCTGGGAGTTCGTTCCAACTTCTCGTACGCACCATTTAAGAGTTATCTGCATTGCAATATGCCAACAAAACAACAATAGCAAGATCTCACATTTATGGAGGGTTTGCTAAATGTTATGGGCTGAGCTGGATCATTCCCAAATGCATATGTTTAAGTCCTAACCCCTCATACTTCAGATTGTGCCCTTATCAGAAACAGAGACTCTGCAAAAAATAGGTCATCCTGGAGCAGGACGGGCCCCTCACCCAGTGTGACTGGCTGGGGTCCCTATAATAATGGGGCAGTTATTCCTTTCTACAGAAGTAAAGAGACATCATGTCTGTAATGTCCTTAAATAACTTCTAAGACATATAGGAGAAACTCAAGGGATGTGCTAAGTCGAGTTCGTATGTCTGTAAATCACCTGCGAGGCATGTTGGCCATTAATAAAGGAAGTAGAGCCTAAAAGAACATAATGGCGTGGTTACGCACAGATATACGTG